>NW_025777197.1:0-96317 GCF_021130785.1 Homalodisca vitripennis
ACACACAATAATCTCAGGCGATTTCACATACCAGGATGGAAATAATGTTTTCAATTCAATTTAAAATTAAATACAATAAATTTTACAATATAAAATATGGTCAGTACATCTTTGAACAATATTAATATCAAGAATATACTACATACATGTAACTCAGCTAGAGAACTTATAATTCAAAATGAATGATACCTGTTTCAGGGCAGTACATATTGATACAATATCAATATTATTAAAGTTTTTGAAAGATTAATATTCACTTATGGTTATTAATTATTGTTCCTTATAACCATTCCTCATATAATGAGATAAATAATTTTCGGAGCTTAACTTTATTACCGGTTTAAAAATACCTCTGAAGCGCAATAAAAGATGAAATAATAATAGAGTGATAGCAAAAACCCACAGTAATATACGACAAGTAATATACTTATTTGGTAAGTTTTACCATATTTATAAAATGTTTACATACGTTTAGTACTCATAAATTTCGTTGTAATTGTTTTATTATTAGTATAATATGTCTAATTGATTATGGTTTTATAACGACTTTGTCTTTTATGTATACACATAAATTTTGTCTGTGAAATGAAAAGTAATATGTTTGTCTGTGAATATTTTTGTAAAATGTGATAATGTTTGAGAGCCAAGATATGACAACTCCTAAACTGAATAAATTGTTGAGTTAAAGCCTTTTCTCGCACTGTCAGGGGAAATCAACAACTTTCCCCTCATTTACGTTACTTTCCACACAGTCTTTCCTAGAGGCATGGAGAGACACGATGTATAATATAATGCCATATCAAACTTGTAAATTTCCAGCATTAATGTAACTAATGCCTGTGACCACGGAAACGTAGTAACCTAAGGATTGCATGGAAACCATAGACAAATAATGTACTATGTGTTTTTCCTGAATAAAGATAGTAAAAATTGTCTTCATTTGTCAATATGGAATTTCATTACAAATGAGTTTAATACGAGTAATATCACTTTTGGTTATTTCAATTACTGAATTGTAATTTAGAATTACTATGTCTCAAATGATAACATACGTTTGTTACCAAAATAATTATGAAAGTACTAATTTTTATGACAATGATACTTACGTTACAGTGTTGTTGCTCTGCTTGTTACAAGTCTGTAGGAGGGAGAATACTCATTGCAAGTCTGGCATCCCTAAAAACGTACAAATTTGGATAAGCACTTCATAGCATTTTGAAATAAATTCATAAAACTTTATTAATGTGACAATGATACTTGTTAAAGTGTTGTTGCTCTGCTTGTTACAAGTCTGTAGGATGGAGAATACTCATTGCAAGTCTGGCATCCCTAAAAACGTACAAAGTTGGATAAGCACTTCATAGCATTTTGAAATAACTTCATAAAACTTTATTAATGTGACAATGTTACTTGTTACAGTGTTGTTGCTCTGCTTGTTACAAGTCTGTAGGAGGGAGAATACTCATTGCAAAGTCTGGCATCCATAAAAAACGTACAAAGTTGGATAAGCACTTCATAGCATTTTGAAATAACTTCATAAAACTTTATTAATGTGACAATGTTACTTGTTACAGTGTTTTTGCTCTGCTTGTTACAAGTCTGTAGGAGGGAGAATACTCATTGCAAGTCTGGCATCCCTAAAAACGCACAAAGTTGGATAAGCACTTCTTTGAAATAACTTTATAAAACTTTATTAATGTGACAATGTTACTTGTTACAGTGTTGTTGCTTCTGCTCGTTACAAGTCTGTAGGAGGGAGAATACTCATTGCAAGTCTGGCATCCCTAAAAACGTACAAAGTTGGATAAGCACTTCATAGCATTTTGAAATAACTTCATAAAACTTTATTAATGTGACAATGTTACTTGTTACAGTGTTGTTGGCTCTGCTCGTTACAAGTCTGTAGGAGGGAGAATACTCATTGCAAGTTCTGGCATCCCTAAAAACGTACAAAGTTGGATAAGCACTTCATTCATAGCATTTTGAAATAACTTCATCATAAAACTTTATTAATGTGACAATGTTACTTGTTACAGTGTTGTTGCTCTGCTCGTTACAAGTCTGTAGGAGGGAGAATACTCATTGCAAGTCTGGCACCCCTAAAAACGTACAAAGTTGGATAAGCACTTCATAGCATTTTGAAATAACTTCATAAAACTTTATTAATGTGACAATGTTACTTGTTACAGTGTTGTTCCTCTGCTCGTTACAAGTCTGTAGGAGGGAGAATACTCATTGCAAGTCTGGCATCCCTAAAAAACGTACAAAGTTGGATAAGCACTTCATAGCATTTTGAAATAACTTCATAAAAACTTTATTAATGTGACAATGTTACTGTGTTACAGTGTTGTTGCTCTGCTCGTTACAAGTCTGTAGGAGGGAGAATACTCATTGCAAGTCTGGCATCCCTAAAAACGTACAAAGTTGGATAAGCACTTCATAGCATTTTGAAATAACTTCATAAAACTTTATTAATGTGACAATGTTTACTTGTTACAGTGTTGTTGCTCTGCTCGTTACAAGTCTGTAGGAGGGAGAATACTCATTGCAAGTCTGGCATCCCTAAAAACGTACAAAGTTGGATAAGCACTTCATAGCATTTTGAAATAACTTCATAAAACTTTATTAATGTGACAATTTTACTTGTTACAGTGTTGTTGCATCTGCTCGTTACAAGTCTGTAGGAGGGAGAATACTCATTGCAAGTCTGGCATCCCCTAAAAAACGTACA
Organism: Homalodisca vitripennis; assembly: GCF_021130785.1. NCBI lineage: Eukaryota > Metazoa > Arthropoda > Insecta > Hemiptera > Cicadellidae > Homalodisca > Homalodisca vitripennis. Next base: position 2,732 of record NW_025777197.1, read on the forward strand.
AAAGTTTGGAATAAGCACTTCATAGCATTTTGAAATAACTTCATAAAACTTTATTAATGTGACAATGTTACTTGTTACAGTGTTTGTTGCTCTGCTCGTTTACAAGTCTGTAGGAGGGAGAATACTCATTGCAAGTCTGGCATCCCTAAAAACGTACAAAGTTGGATAAGCAATATTCATAGCATTTTGACAATAACTTCATAAAACTTTATTAATGTGACAATGTTACTTGTTACAGTGTTGTTGCTCTGCTCGTTACAAGTCTGTAGGAGGGAGAATACTCATTGCAAGTCTGGCATCCCTAAAAACGTACAAAGTTGGATAAGCACTTCATAGCATTTTGAAATAACTTCATAAAACTTTATTAATGTGACAATGTTACTTGTTACAGTGTTGTTGCTCTGCTCGTTACAAGTCTGTAGGAGGGAGAATACTCATTGCAAGTCTGGCATCCCTAAAAACGTACAAAGTTGGATAAGCACTTCATAGCATTTTGAAATAACTTCATAAAACTTTATTAATGTGACAATTTTACTTGTTACAGTGTTGTTGCTCTGCTCGTTACAAGTCTGTAGGAGGGAGAATACTCATTGCAAGTCTGGCATCCCTAAAAACGTACAAAGTTGGATAAGCACTTCATAGCATTTTGAAATAACTTCATAAAACTTTATTAATGTGACAATGTTACTTGTTACAGTGTTGTTGCTCTGCTCGTTACAAGTCTGTAGGAGGGAGAATACTCATTGCAAGTCTGGCATCCCTAAAAACGTACAAAGTTGGATAAGCACTTCATAGCATTTTGAAATAACTTCATAAAACTTTATTAATGTGACAATGTTACTTGTTACAGTGTTGTTGCTCTGCTCGTTACAAGTCTGTAGGAGGGAGAATACTCATTGCAAGTCTGGCATCCCTAAAAACGTACAAAGTTGGATAAGCACTTCATAGCATTTTGAAATAACTTCATAAAACTTTATTAATGTGACAATGTTACTTGTTACAGTGTTGTTGCTCTGCTCGTTACAAGTCTGTAGGAGGGAGAATACTCATTGCAAGTCTGGCATCGCTAAAAACGTACACATTTTGATAACAACTTCATACAGGCCTTGGCCATGACATTACAATTGTAAGAAATATTTTATGCAAACTTACGCCCAGGTCCATGATTGTTGTTATATCGAATATGTGGTCAAAATTAGATCCCTGTGTATTATCTCTCTGTTGTTGTAATATCTCATATTTTGACCGCTACACTTAACTTATACAGATAACTTATCAGGGTGGGGGGTTGGAATCTTGTAAAATTTTTATTACTGATCCAAAATTTTTATTACCTCTCAACTAATAACAATTTTTGGTACTCCTGGCTTGTGGAAGCCAACTTTTAAAGAGGCCGGGCTCGCTTATGCTTAGACTGATGTCGTAGAAAAAGTACTGTTGGAATTTGAATAGACATTGCAAAATAGTTGGTATCTTGTTGATGTTTTATAATCTACTGTTTTTTGAATGTAGAACTTAGCTTCAGTTTACCTTTCGAAGAATGTAAGAACGTGAAGCATCTGAAATCTGTTGCTGTTGCAGACTTTATTCTTGAATTCTGAATTCATATTCGTCTGAAGGGGTCCAAATCCCGATTCTTCGTCATTCACTATGTTTGGATCCCGAGGGAGGTGAACTGGAGCTGAACTCAACATTCGCATCGAATCAGCCCTTCCCACCGTAGTTGCTTTACGTGTACTACTTTTTTGTTATAAGTTTTTTAACATATTCGACACACGCTTTTTTTACTAAACTACTAACTAAAGCAATTAACACAATTATTTTTTTGAGTTTTTCCTCTTTTATGTCAAAACCTATGAGCAAAGTTTGGTATTTGTAGGTTAATAACTTCTGGAGATAATAATTCGTTTATAAAAAGAATAAAATGGCTACTAGCGGCTAATCCAAAGTTTCTTGACCTTCTTTTACAGGAAATGTTTTGTTTTTAATCCTGAGTAGTAAACCTACTATTAGCCACACTACTGAACACCCTTATCGATATATATATATACACACGAGTGTGGGTTGAAAATGTCATCAGTCTACATTAGTGCAGGTATTCTCTAGACATTCTGCACAGTTTGTCTTTCCCGAATTGTTATTGTTTTCGCTGTCCCTATGGTAGTAGTTATAAAGTAAAGTGTAGGTTCTGGGACAGGACCTTTGACCCCTGTTATCTCTCTGCGGGGGGTCCTTATCAGTGATAACCTTTGACATTTCCGCATATTTTAAGATAAGCACGTGCCAGATAACCTTGACCCCAATTAAAAAGCAATTGACCTCAATTAAATAACAATTAGATAAGCCCGCGAGGTCGCTACTATTGTTTACGTTTCGTTATCGGCACGCGCCGGTTCGTATCGCGAATTCTTCACCTCTAGGTCATTGAAGTTGATATTATTGTTTACTTTCATCCCACTTTGGCGGAGAAAAACATTAAAATGTCAGAAGAACAAAGAAAAGCTTACAATTTAAGAGTTTTGAGAAATAGGTGTGATGAAACGTTTTCTTTTGACGAAAACGACTCTACATTTAATGAAGACAACTATAGTGATGACACGACCACACTTGAAATTTTAAATGAAACAAATGACTGTTGTCTGCAAGCTGATGATTGCGCATATGTTAAAGAATCTTTACAAAAAGACATTGAGGAATACATCGATAGAATAGGACAGTTAAATAATGAAATCTCAAGATTGAATACAACAATTCGTGTCCTAGAATATGATGCTGAATTAAGAAACAAGGAATTGTACGAAGTGAAGTCACCCAAATATAGAAGTCGAAGATGTTACTGTCGGAGAAGAAAAGGAATTTTAAGACGTGGTGTCTAAGTCTTAATAAAGTTAGAAGAGCAGAAATAATCAACAGTTCAGAAGATTTACTAGAAAAAACAATTTTATGTATATATGTTTAATATAAATATAACTTTTTACTGAGGTATTAATTTTATTTGTGTTAACGTCCCAATAAAGACAGAAGATGATTGGTATAATATTCATTATACTAAGCTTTGATATCAATTGGACCTGACCTCTGATAAATGTTTTATCTAACAACCAATTTAATTTTAAATGAAGCGCTATTTGTCCTTTATTTACCCTTGTTTACTACATTTTGTCGACACGTGGTCACCTTAAACCTTTAGAATGTTTAAAACTGCAACTTTCTATCAACACGTGTTCGCCTTTAACCTCAAACGTCAGTTCTGGATGGGTATATAGCGTTCTCCTCCTCAGAGAGTTGATCAAGTTCAATTTTCGACTTCTACTCGTCCCGCTTCTCACTTAACAAGTAAGTAGTAATCTTTCCACTTTATAGTCAGTGTGATAGAAAATGGAAACCTTGCGGTGTTAACACAAGTTTTCTATTACACTTTAAAGAATTACAAGTCTGTAAATAATATACTTAGTGCTGTTGAGCAGAGAACAGAAACCTTGCGGTGTTAACGTAAGTTCTCTGTTTAACAGTTGTTTTATGTTAAAAATATTAATAAAAATTCACTTTATAGTCAGTGTGATAGGAAAATGGAAACCTTGCGGTGTTAACACAAGTTTTCTATTACACTTTAAAGAATTACAAGTCTGTAAATAATATACTTAGTGCTGTTGAGCAGAGAACGGAAACCTTGCGGTGTTAACGTAAGTTCTCTGTTTAACAGTTGTTTTATTTTAAATATTGAAAAAAAAAACGTTAAAGATGTAAAATAACAATTGTTTACAATCTTACGCTTTCTAAAAGTATAAAAGATTAAAAATCAACTTTACTTAGAATAATATATAGTGTAACACTTATTTGTTATTAATTATTTCTTTTTTTTTATTAGAGAAAAATGGATTCCGACAAATGGTGAAGCAGTCTATTGACGTCAGAGAACCACGTGATTTTACAGCTCATCACTAGAAGAAAAAGAAGAAGATGGAGTTCATAATGGATTTTCAAGGGTTTAAAAATAGTAACAATGAATTTATAGTAAAAGAACTTGCTCTTATTTCAACTGATGCACAAATATATGAGCTCCATTTATTTCAGCCACCGTGTAATTTTCATGAACTCACACCACAAATACAAAAACAGGTGCTGTGGTTGGAGAGACAATACCATGGACTGTATTGGGGATCTGGTTTTACAGAGTATAATTCAATGAAAGATATATTTTCAAATGTTAAAATAAACGGAAATGTGTATGTGAAGGGAAACGAAAAACAAAAGTTTATAACTAGTTTACTGTCAGATTTTTGTGTTAATGTTATTAATATAGAAGATCTCGGTTGTCCCAATTTGTCTATTTTGAGATCTCAATTTGTACAACCGAGTTCGATGAAAGAATGTAGTTTTAATCACAGTCCACACAATTGTGCTTATATTAATGTACATGTATTGTTGCAATGGTTCAATGCACAAAAGCTTGTGGAGAAACAAATGGAAAATGTCAATTTAGCCTTTAAGGAGTGTTTTCAAAAAGGATACAAACATATGTCGGCTGGTATGGTCAAGTTTATCCCAAAACATTTCATTGTAAATCATTCTGAGGATGTGGAAAATATATATGATAAACTACCCAGCAATTTGAAATGTGATATAGACATTGTCTTAAGCATGACATGTAAAGAACACTACCCGCATAACGTTAAGAAAAGACATTGTACGTACTGTTTAAATAAAGTTATGACATCATTATTTGTTCAAAGTTCATAGATAACAAATGTATTTTTAATAATTGTTCTTTTGTAATAGTCTTTAGTACGTGCGCTGTTCTAACAACAACAACAATGTCAGTAGATACCGTTAATGGGTGTTGTAACATTTTCAACTGTACTAAAAAGGACTTAACAAACTCTGGATTTTATCGGACAAAGTATTTTGAGAATGTTATTTGCTGCGGATGCGGATGGCAGTCAGACAGCACCAGACTAACTATTAGACATTTAAATTTCGTTCATAAAATCAACAATCCAGATTGTGACCTGAGTAAATTTATAAAGGAGGATTATAACAACTATTGCAAGTACAAAAGGTCTGTTGCTGAAACTGAGAAGGTTATGAGAGACTTTTATGATGTGGCCTAAATCATATCCTGCAATAGAAGAAATGGTGAGCACCGGGTTTTACTACATTGGAACTGGTGATTCGACTACCTGCGTTAGCTGCGGTGTTACTTTGGATCAGTGGAGTCCAGAAGACAATCCGCAAGAAGAACACAAGAGAGCATCACCTTTCTGTGAACTTGTCAAATAAAATACTATATCATGATATATTGTTGTTTTTATTTTTCACTACCAGAGTATAACTCATGATGAATACATTAGCTGTTAGAGCTGGTATTGCAAGAGAATTGCATAAACAAGCACGTAGGAATTTTCATACTCGTCATGTTGAACTTAAGGGTATTAATGATCTATATCAAGCAGATTTAGTGGAAATGATTCCATTTCAAAAAGAAAATAAGGGTTTTAAATATATAATGACAATTATTAATTGTTTCAGTAAATTTGCAATTGCTATAACCGTTGAAGTCTAAAAGTGGGCTTGAAATTGAGAAAGTTCTAAAACCAATATTATTAAAATATCCTATGAAACATTTTCAGACTGACCAGGGAACTGAATGGTTCAATTCTTATCGTTACTAAATAAGTACAATATAAATCATTATCATACATTCTCAGATAAAAAAGCGGTAATCGTTGAAAGGTTTAACCGCACACTGAAAAGTAAAATGTGGAGAGCGTTTTAGTGAACAAGGTAGTTACCGCTGGCTCGGTTTATTACCAAAGCTTGTAAAACGTATATAACAATACTGTTCACAGAACTATAGGAGTCAAACCTGTTGATGTAACAAATCTAAATGAGAGAGATATTTTATTAAGGATTGTTAAAACCCGTAAAACTCCTCAGTTAAAACAAAGATTCAAAGTTGGTGATCCAGTTAGAGTAAGCAAAAAATCTAAAGTGTTTACTAAAGGTTATTTTCCTCAATGGAGCAATGAAAATATATACTGTATATAAAGTACAGTTAAACGAAACCTATTACATATATATTAAGAGATGATAAAGGAAATGTCATTAAAGGAGGATTCTATCAAGAGGAACTAAGCAAGACCAATTACAAAGACACGTATTTAGTAGAAAAGATTGTTAGGAAAAAAGGTGATAGAGTTTTAGTGCGTTGGTTAGGATTTGATAAATCACATGACAGTTGGATTGATAAAGTAGATCTTCTATAATGAAGTTTGAAAAACAAAAAAATAATTTTTCTGTTATAAATTTAGATATGATAATAAAGGAGAAGAATTCAGAATACAAAAAACATCATGGTAAATTATTACCTAATTCTATAAGATGTATAATTTGCGGTCCTTCCAACTGCGGAAAAACGAACTTAATGTTAAATTTATTATTTTCTCCACAAGGTCTGTTTTTTGAGAATATTTATATATTCTCGAAATCATTGTATCAATCAAAGTATGAGTTTTTGGAATGTGTGTTAAAAAAACTTCCTGAAATTGGATACTTTTCGTTTTCAGACAACGATGAAGTCTCACACCCAAGTGAAGTGAAACCGAATTCCATAATGATTTTTGATGATGTAGCTTGTGGTAAACAAACTAATATAAAAAATTACTTCTCCATGGGAAGACATAATGATGTTGACACGTTTTATATTTGTCAAAACGTACAGTTACATTCCAAAACAGTTGGTACGTGATAATGCTAATTTTATAGTTGTTTTCAAACAAGATGATCGTAACTTGCAACATATCTACCATGATCATGTAAACCCTGACATGAGTTTCGATACATTTAAAACTATTTGCTTTAGGGTATGGGATCAAGGAAACAATAAATTTATTGTTATCGATAGAGAAAGTCAAGTTAATAAAGGACGTTATCGATCAGGATTTGATACGTTTGTAATACTATAAAGGGAGAGGTTACAAATCGTTTTGCATTTCATTTACTCCTTCAGTCGATGTTTGACGATCAAGGAGTAAAGATGGAGAGTAAAGCAGCAGAGGGACGATCAATGTGAACCAATTGAGAATGAAAAAAATTAACAAAACAAAAGAAGATATTATCAAAGAAATTACAGAACTCCGGAAAAATATAAAACGAAAACATAGAACACTTAAACGTGACCTTATAGAAACTGAAGATATGTGGAAAAACAAATTAAAACCAATATCAGAACCGTTACAAAAACTAGTTGAGGAGGGTGAACAGCTTCAACAACAACAACAACAAGAAGTTAAGAAAGAACTTAAGAGGAAAAGTTTAGAAGACCATGAAGAAACACCTGCGAAACGTTACTTACCTCAACATCCTCAAGGAGTTAAGAGAAAGCCTCGCCTAAATCTTCCAACTCAACCTGATTATGAGAGTGATTATGAATATGATGATGGTAATAGTGAAGAGCTTCCTTCTGCAAAACGATTAGCAAGTCATGATTCTTATATGGAAACTGAATTAACAAATGATAATAACGATATTGAAATGAATACACCACCGCCGCCAAAGCAATTTGACGAGGAAATGGTATACGAGTCAAAAACTGGACAGGGAATTATTAAAAACACCCCAAGGAAAAAAAACTTGCAAAGGAATTTGTAGAACGTGAGTTTAAGGGGAAAATTGCTAGAGATTATTTTCTAAAACTTATACAAGGAGGTAAAAACTCCTAGACCATAATTATGGTATTTCGAATCGATGGTGATTCTTGGATGATAGGAGACAAACGAATAGATATTCATGTTGATGATATTTTAATAGATGGAAAAAGATATAAAGGTACACCCGGTCTTTATGAATTAATAGTTATGAACGTTCCAAACGATTATATTTATACTGAAGAGGATTTAAATGCATATGCTGGACATTTTGAGAGAAACTAACGTTTTATAGAGTGAATTATTCAGCAACAGGAAAAATTAGATCTAACAGAGGAAGTAAATATAAAAATATAATTGCTCCTCTGATTAATCGAGTACCAACACTTGAAGAGCATCACATGTCAACATATTCTGATTTGGTAAATAAAGAAGCTACCGGGAGCGGTATTGATTTAACAAACACCGCACCTAATTATGTCTATTTTGACGATCCAAATGAACTTGTAGATCGATTGAGGTTATTATTAGCATCTCAACAAGCAGGGGACACAGGTCATCTCAAAATGAAATCAACTCAATCATTGAAGAACTACTTGAATTAGAACCTGTATTGTCAAAAAACGTTGTAGTGAAAAAATAAAATAAATATTGTTATCAAGTTGAATATTGTTCATTTTATTTCTATTCCTCACATGATATACATGCATCATGAGTGTTGATAAATTTGGTCACCATTCACGATCGACTAAGGTTCTTAGAGGTCCAAAAGGAGAAGGGTTCGAACTTACTACCGAAGGCAATTATGATATGCAAAATAAGAAACTGTATAATGTCAGAGAACCTACCGAGAAGAACGATGTTGTAAATTTAAACTATATCAAAAACAATAGTCTGTTAAGGACCAAAGATGGGAGTTTGTTTAATGCAGAAAATCTAAAAATAAGATCAACCCATTTCTATTCCTTTTAGAAGATGGCAGTTAAACGAATATCCATCTTTACCAGCCTCGCAGTTTCAAACATGGACAGTTAAAACTAGTTCAGTTATGGAAAAGCCACGCTACGTCATACTAGGTTTTCAAACAAATCGTAAAGATAACGCTGCTAAAAATGCATCTCATTTTGATTTTTGTCATCTAGAAAATGTGAAACTTTACCTCAACAGCAAGTACTATCCATATGATAACTTGAACAGCAACAAATCATTAATGTATGACTTGTATACAAGATTTCAATCTTCTTATTATTCAGGATGTGATGATCAACCTTGTCTCGATAAAACAACATATTTAGCTAAAACTCCTTTATTTGTTATTGACTGTTCTAAGCAAGTGGAAACGTTAAAATCAGGATCACTGGATATACGACTGGAAATTCAAACGTCTGCTGCAATACCTGCTAATACGGCAGCCTACTGTTTGATCATTCATGATGCTTTAATTCAATATTTACCATTGTCTGGTATTGTTAAAAAAAATATGTAGATTTCTGTATTTATCAATAAAGGAAACATGTCACTCTATTTCGATTTTTTCTTCTTTCCTTTTTCTAATCACCTTGAAAGAAACATACAAGCGTATGTCATATATGAAAAGGTTGTGAATTAAAAACAAAGTTTTTGATTAAAAAGCTGTTTATTCTCACAATAACAAGCACAAAATGACAAGTCAAGAACTTACAAGCTATAATGACCATATGCTAGGGTGTTGATGTTGTTTGGACAAACATATCTCTTATCATCCTTATTACTTAAAGCTAACTTGTTAATTACTACAGTTTTTACATTGTGCTTCTTTGATTGAAAAGTTCTTACATCTCTTCTCATATTTTCATTTTTAAACAAACAATCTAAATAGTTTTGAAAAACTATAGTCTTATCCACGACAGCCTTTGAAATTCCTTTAGCTTTTTTCAATCTTAGATTATTGGATTCTTGTAAATAATCATCATTTGTTGTGCGGTAGGCATAAAGTTTAGGTCGTAAACCTACAAACTCTACAATTGGAATCCCTGTACATTCGTCTTTAAATTTACCTAATGCTTTTTTGTTAGATGCTTCAAAACACTTATGATCAAAAGGATAGTTGGATAAGTCGAGGTGTTGCTTTAGAATAGGATTCTCAAAGTCTTCATACAAGTCCTCAGTAAATGCTTCATACAAAAAAGAATCTGTATCAAGATATAAAATGTTGATTTGTTTTTGTTACCATAAAAAGGTTTTACAATGTTGTAGTGAAAGTTATACATGTGAAGTTTGGACAACTCCAAGACAGTGAATCCTACATAAATTGGTTTGTTAAAAACAAATCTTATCTTTGGATAGCTCAATAGCTGCAATATTTTCACCATATATTATTCTATTCTTAAAATTAGGCTTTGAAACTAATTTATCTACTCTTTTGCTATTAGTAACTAGTTCTAAATCAATTCTTTTCCTAATGTTTTCAATTTTTTTCCAAACATTGCATTGTTTAGTAATTTGTAAAATTCTTTCTCAAAATCGTTTTTTGATTCTTTTCGTTTTTTAGTATTAAAATCTATGTAAGGTTTTAACCAGCAACTCTGGGAAAACTTTAGAATTCTATGAATCTTTTTCAACACAAGACCGTTTTGCAAAGCTTGTTTTAAGTTTAAATAATGACAAACATATTTTTTTTTATCCGTTAATGTTGTTAACAGCTTGATCTGTTTTGATCCTGGAGGACGTTTGTTTTCAGGGAGAAAAGGTAAATCATTATGTTCCTCATGAAGATGTTGTGGATAAGATAGATCACACTCTAGAATGTAACCAATTTTCTCCTTCATCAGGCTTTGTCATAACATCAAAAATGTTTTATCGCTCCCTTTTTTAACCATCTAAAGTTTTCTTTCGGTATTGGTTGAGACATTGAAAAACCATACAAATTATTTGCATCAATGTAAGTAAGAAAACTAACATCTTTACCAGCATCAAAAGATGATCCTAAATAACTATTGTTAGCTTTTGCATAGCGTTTAACACATTGGGTAATTCCTCCTCTTATTCCCTTTTCGATAAACATATACATATCATAATCATGAATCAGCTCAAGTTCAACTTTAGTATACTTTAGCATAGCATCAAAGGTAAGACTAGGTAAGGTAAAATAATGTGCTGGATCTAATTCATAATTATTTATACAAACTAATCTAAAGTTTTCAAATACATCACAGAGTAACAACACATCGGTTTTTAGATACAAATCGCTATAATCACCGAGGGTTTTGACAGTTAAATGTATTCCATACTTTTTCAGCATGTTCATAGTCCGTGTCCGATATTTCGCTTAAACCCATACTATTATAAAATTGCGCTTTAGCAGGGAGTTGAGTTACATCAAGTTTCTCCCAACTATCGGTAAACTCATATGGATACACTCCTTTTCTCGTTACAAGACACAAGTCTTCATCACGAAAAAAACATTTTTGTGTGAATAAATTGATCATTTTTCAAATTTTTAACCAAAGAACTTAGACTACTTGCCATGAACCTAAAGCTATCTATGAACCTTAATTTAATACCGCTATCTGTGTGTTTTACATAAGAAATGTATTTCTCTTTGGTGTTAGGAACAACATCAACTTTATTTTGATCAAGTCCTAAATGTTTAATAATAAAATGGGTATCATAATTAGAACTACCGTGAATTATAACGGGAAGAGATTTTTGATCTTGTCTTTTTAAATTACAAGAACCGCATAACACTGCTCTGAATTTACCAGTTAAGTGACAATGGTCTCTACAAGGAGCATTAAGAGCCTCACTAAATTCTGTGTTACAACATTCACAGTGGGTGGCTGACTTAAATCTATCACTTTCTTCCCTAGTAAGAGGTAACATGGGTACGTTTACATTTAACAAATCACCAATCAGATTTGCTATAGATTTAATGTACTCTACAAATTTTAAACCGGCATTAGGACCTCGATAGAGATAGGGCTCATTAGGCAAACTGTTTACAATTTCTAGTGGTAACATATTTTCGTTGATAGCAAAATATGCACAGAAGCTCATTGGTTCATGTATTTCTTTTACTGTTACATGTTGAGATTGTTTGTTACATTCTTCAGAGCTAGGTTTTTTTTAGAATAGACTCAAAAATCACAATAACATACTATAGGTACTTTATACTTAAAATGAAAGTTATTAAAAGATAAATAAGTAGGATCAGCCTCATTATCTGTAAGATGAGGCATAACAACCTTTACGGGTTTGTTAGGAACACAGTCTTTTCTATGTTTTTTTAACAGTTTTTTAGCACGTAAGCCTTGAAAATGTTTTAAACAACTTTTACAAAAAGCTGCCTTTACTTCATGTTTTGTCATTTGTACACGTACTAATCTAGAAAAATTATTAATATAACAATAGTGGCTTACTCCTACATTGTTAGAAAATAACAACAAATCTATGTGATCTTTCTTCTCAGTCTTAACCACTTTCAGAGGATACACCTCATTATTCTTGTTAAGTCCATATACGTTTATACTAACAGTCGGATTTTTTTTTCAAGTTTTTTTCAAATTTACCGACTTGATTTAGAGGTGTTGGAAACTGAATACCGTTAAAATTAAATTTATGTTGTAAATCAAAGTATCTGTTGTTTACGCGCTCCCTGTGCACACCTTTAACATAATGACATAAAATTGCCCACTTAAAGCACTCGTTATCATGTAAGTTCATCGGATTGATTACTGCTTTTTTAAGCACTATTGCTGATGGTAAAGGTATGAAAGTACTACCTCTAAGCGGTTTGTACCTGCTGAATCGTACTAAAATCCCATCAATATGTAGAAGAGTCCACCCACTCCCTTTGCTTAACTGTTCACTCTCTTCTCTACAAATTTTTCTAAACATTTTTTGTACAACTCTGGAAATGGAAGTTTCTTCCAAAACCTTCTTGTTTCTGGTTTTGAATGCGCGAGGTGTTACCTCTTGGCTAAGAGGTTTTACATAAGTACACTCAAGCACAATATATTAAACTTAATAGCATCACTTTCAGCTATGACCCTGTTAATTAAACGTTCGAGTTTATCCTCATGTTGTTGGAGAAAATCACAAATATTTAATAAATTCAAATCACTGTTTTTAAGGAAAAAAGTTTTAAGTATTCCCTTGAAAGCGGTTTTTATCTCGATAAACTCATCAACACGAGTAACAACTTCAAGACGTCTCCGCTTAGTCAATCTTGTAGGTAGAGCATCTACTTTCCATAGCCTGTTCATCACCGGCTAAACTGGAGTGTGATCTCTTAGCCATTGTAAAATTTGAATGTAAAACTAATCTGAAAAAAAAAAAAATTTCTAAAGTGGTTAAGATAGAAGAAAGAAATATCACTTAACTAACCCTATTTACATAATATGTTTACTTCTTTACTTTCTGATCAATCACCGTTAATTTTGTATTTTCAATGTTTTTAAACCTTCTTACCAAAAATAGTTAAAATAGAAGACAGATTTTTTAGAGCTTCCTTTTCATCACCTTTAGTGGAATCAATCAAAAACAAGCCTTTTTTTGATACCATCTGCCAATACATGCTACTGGAACTGCAATACTTTAGGTCTTTTGTTTTAGTAATTTCGATTTTTATTAAATGCGTACCCTGCTCTCCTGGAGAAGTAAACCTTAATCTTTTCTTATTTTTTAAACATTGAAATTGTTGACTTAAGACTATTGGACCCTTCCCTTTCCTACTTCTAAAAAGACTATCAAAGTCTGATTCAGATTCCGTGTCTTCACTGCAAGAAGATGATTCTGGTGAAGACGATGAACTAGAAGAAGATGAAGAAGAAGAAGACGAGGAGGTTGAGGCTGATCGTGATTTCTTAAGTTTTTTAACAGATTTTTGTTTTAACTGTTTTGATCTACCTCTCTTGCTACTTTTCTTTTCTTCTTCTTCATTTTTAGATGAGCCCGAAAGAATATAATTTAAACATTGAATTACAGCATTAACTATTTCAGGTGTGTATTTTTTCCCTTTCAACGGTTTTTTACTTAAAATTGGTTTAAAAAAAAGACATTACTTCATCGTATGTTTTAACTTCTGCAGTGAGCAACGGGACCTTTTCTTGACTAAGATCTACTGGGTTAATATGTACATTGGAATAAAAAACGTTCATAAGTTGTGTTAAGTCAAACACTAGGGCCATAGCGTCAAAGTTGTTTTTCAAAGTTTCGCATTTTTTTAGTCCGTTGACTGCCTTCTCCCACATATCCAAAGAATTTAACCCAATTGTATACAAATTTTGAATCAAAACTATCAAGCTGATCAACGCACCCTCTACTTTTGAAGAAGAAGAAGTGCTTTTCTTTGGTTGGTCAACCACGGCATCAGATCTCATGGATTCATTGTCAGAATCCACGGTTTTCCACGACATGATGGTCTTGCTCCATTTTCTGCATTAAAAGAAAAAAAGAAAATTAGTTAACCTGTTAAACGCTTGCAAAAGTGAACAAAAATATAATATTTTATTTTAACTTAAATAAATCTTAAAAGTTTATAATTATTTTTTAATACTACACACCACTAGACCCAAACCCATGTGATCCTCTCACGGTTCTCTCCCACGTCAGAAAGCTCACATAACTCAGGATACAGTATTAATTCACAAATTAGTTGTGCTATCCTGTCTCCTTTTTTAATAACAAAGTCTTGATTTGAATGATTAAATAGTACAACACCTACATTCCCCGTATAGTCCCTGTCAACTACACCTGCTCCAACATCAATGAAATGATGTAGAGCCAAACCGGATCTAGGTGCTATGCTACCATAACAGTTTTCAGGTAGTTTAATTGCTATATCTGTCTTAATTAATTGTCTGCAAAATTTCTGTACTACATAATCATAGGCACTACATAAATCAAAAACCAGCAGCTGAAGGTGAGCTTCTATGTGGAGGAAAAGCGTTTTCAGTTAGACGCACGAACCCTAGTTGAGACTTCGACACTAAAAAAAAAAAGTTTTACATTAATTACAGCTGTTTATGATAATAATTATGTATGTCTAGCTAAACAGAGAACTTACGTTAACACCGCAAGGTTTCCATTCTCTGCTCCATAAAACTAAGTACTTATTATTATTTTAAAAGTGCGATAGAAAACTTGTGTTAACACCGCAAGGTTTCCATTTTCTATCACACTGGTCTAAAATAAAATTACTAATAACAGAGAACTTACGTTAACACCGCAAGGTTTCCATTCTCTGCTCCATAAAACTAAGTACTTATTATTATTTTAAAATTGCGATAGAAAACTTGTGTTAACACCGCAAGGTTTCCATTTTCTATCACACTATTTTATAGTTGTACTTACTTGTTAAGTGAGAAGCGGACGAGTAGAAGTCGAAAATTGAACTTGATCAACTCTCTGAAGAGGAGAACGCTATATACCCATCCAGAACTGACGTTTGAGGTTAAAGGCGAACACGTGTTGATAGAAATTTACAGTTTTAATCATTCTAAAGGTTTAAGGTGACCACGTGTCGACAAAATGTAGTAAACAAGGGTAAATAAAGGACAAATAAAAATGTGATATTATCAGGAGAGCAGACGTTGCAAGCATGTTTCGGTGCATAATCACTGTTAGCGGTGGATCAAACAATACAGCTTACTTTAAAATTAAATTGGTTGTTAGATAAAACATTTATCAGAGGTCGGGTCAATTGATATCAAAGCTTAGTATAATGAATATGATACCAATCATCTTCTGAGCTGTTGAATCTTTCACACTTCTATCTTTATTGGGATGTTAAACACAAATTAAAATTAATACCTCAGTAAAAAAGTTATATTTATATTAAACATATATATATATATATATATATATATATATATATATACATAAAATTGTTTTACTAGTAAATCTTCAACAATCTTTTTTTCTTTCTCTGCAATTTGAAGTTTACGAATGAATTGTACCAATCATCTTCTGAAACTGTTGATTATTTCTGCTCTTCTAACTTTATTAAGACATCAAAACAAAATTATAAAATTATTTTTTTTACTAGTAAATCTTTCACAAAAATTTTTATTACTCTTAATTATAAGTTTTATGAAAAGTTGTAACCGGTCTCAAATCTTCATCCTTAGAGCTAGCTGCCACTACTTGAAACTTGAGAGTCTTGTACGCAGTTGTTTGTATCCGTTGGACGTGAAACCTGTGCTTTGTAATATTTTGAATCACCCCACGTCCAAGTCGAAGATGAAACGAAAGAGCTCTGAATTCGTTCACCTTCACGTCTCTCGTAGAATATTTTATACCTATTTCTCAAAACTCTTAAATTGTAAGCTTTTCTTTGTTCTTCTGACATTTTAATGTTTTTTCTCCGCCAAAGTGGGATGAAAGTAAACAATAATATCAACTTCAATGACCTAGAGGTGAAGAATTCGCGATACGAACCGGCGCGTGCCGATAACGAAACGTAAACAATAGTAGCGACCTCGCGGGCTTATCTAATTGTTATTTAATTGAGGTCAATTGCTTTTTAATTGGGGTCAAGGTTATCTGGCACGTGCTTATCTTAAAATATGCGGAAAATGTCAAAGGTTATCACTGATAAGGACCCCCCGCAGAGAGATAACAGGGGTCAAAGGTCCTGTCCCAGAACCTACACTTTATAACTACTTATGGTCCAATAACAATAGTTAGGAATCAGACAATCCTATACTAGTATGCGTGTCCAGTACTAACTTTATACATTTACCAGTCAAGTAAAACTGTAAATCATTCTTTCTCAGTCAGCCCATTAATTTTATTTTATTTAGCCGATCTGCGAATAACTGGAGAGAACTCTCGGGCTACACATCAAACACGAGTGTTAGCTTAATCTTCACGCCCACCATAAATGTATAACATAAAACAAACAATTAAACATACTTTTCAGATATAAAAGGCATAAACAGTGTAACACAATACAACGATTGTTTTTATTGTAGAATGAAGAAACGCAGCATAATTTGTATACATAAATTAATAGTTCAAATCTATTATCGTTGAAAAGTTACGATTTATTATTAAAAAAACACAATTTATGTAATGAAAACGTACTAAATCAATTTCATTTCAATAATTTGTTGCCATTCTTTCGTTTCAAACATTTTTAACGTATTCCCTCTGGAACAATTTTGCTGTGTATTATTAAAAATAATAGTTACATATATAATTAAAACTGTTGCAGAATCGTTCTCCAAGATGCAGGAATATGTTCATACATTTAATACTTGAAAATTACTACTCAGATTTGCATTAATTACTTATCTATTCCAAACTTTTCCACGACTATTCTGTTTAGGTCAAAACCGATGCTTACACACATTAATGTCCATTAATGAACGAGACAGTTTCTGTTATTCTTTATTAACATTATTTTGATTTTCAACGCATTAAAATACTCGTATAATGTCCTACACTCTGGCGTTGGCAACACAGCACTCTAATAGCACAGATGATTTATAGCATTGATATGCGATCTGGAATAATCGGATTAGGGTTGGATGTTTGGTAATTTCGATTCACATATATTTATGAACAAACATTACACCTGTCAAGGAAGTTTTAAGTTGTACCGTTAAATTACGGATCATGAGTAATCGGATTGTGGTGAGATGTTTTGCTCATTTCGATTCACATATATTTATGAACAAACATTACACCTGTCAAGGTATTGTTAAGTTGTACCGTTAAATTACGGATCATGAGTAATCGGTTTGTGGTCGGATGTTTGGTGATTTTAATTTACGTATATTTATGAACAAACATTACACCTGTCAAGGTATTGTTAAGTTGTACAGTTAAATTACGGATCATGAGTAATCGGATTGTGGTTGGATGTTTGGTGATTTTAATTTACGTATATTTATGAACAAACATTACACCTGTCAAGGTATTGTTAAGTTGTACCGTTAAATTACGGATCATGAGTAATCGGTTTGTGGTCGGATGTTTGGTGATTTTAATTTACGTATATTTATGAACAAACGTTACACCTGTCAAGGTATTGTTAAGTTGTACCGTTAAATTACGGATCATGAGTAATCTGATTGTGGTTGGATGTTTGGTGATTTTAATTTACGTATATTTATGAACAAACATTACACCTGTCAAGGCAATTTTAATTTGTATTCAATTCCACAAAACTGATGATTTGATGACTACAGTGGAACTTTATAACAGGAAGAAAGATCTCTTATAAAAAATGTCCGTTTTAGAGACGGTGTGAAGTGTATTCGAGTTGAAGAGTTTTTGTTTGACTTTTTCACGGAGTAATATGATCCTAGCACTCTATTTAAAAATTTAACATAAAGACTATGTTAACCAGTAAACAGGAGCACAGGACATTGTCATACCTCTTTAATTAAAAACAAAACAGGGGAACTGTCGTGAGAGAAAAAAGATACGGTATTAGACCAACTACCATTTATTCCTTAAGAATACAGGTGATTCTATACCATAACCATCAATGGGTAATACCTGTACCACTACACTGATGTCCTGATAGGAATAAGTTATTGGTTTAAGTTATTTACTTTTTAATTTCAATCTATAAATATGACCTATGTAAGTAATGTATGTGTTGCAAACACATTGAGTTTTATATTCATAAACAAATAATTAATTACATTCATGAAGCTCTTTTCTTATTGGAAATTATATATTAATTTAAACAAACTCTCCAATAATATAAGTTTTTATTTTTGTCAGGCCTTTCGTACTCAATGAGAACATCTTCGGACCCACACAACTGAATAAAAGTAACAATAACAATAATAACATAAACAATTTTGTACTAAATAAAAACATATGTCAATAAAATTACAAATAGATAATATTCTATGACAGGACAGTATGTTATATGTATATATAAAAAATTGAAGTTGATATTTAGTTAGATTACTAAAAACTTTAATTAATTAGAATGTGTAGCTTGTTACATCCACCAAGGCCTTCAGTTATTAAGGGGAAGGCAGCGCGCCAGGCTGATATTCATATGTAGCCTACTTACTAGTACTTATTAGTACTTGAGCACTTATTAGTACTTGAGTACTTATTAGTACTTGAGTACTAATTCGTACTTGAGTACTTATTAGTACTTGAGTACTTATTGGTACTTGAGTACTTATTAGTACTTGAGTACTTATTAGTACTCGAGTACTGTGTGAAATGTGAGGACTGCGGCAGTAACCAATTTATAATCACACGTTTCAAAGATAGTGTATTCACGTCTACTCGTCAATGAGCAGTTCTAACTCGTAAGTCTGTTTGTACAAAACATACACAAAACGCCAACCCAGGTTGTGTGCAAAGTTTGATTGGAATAAACATTTGCTGTGGTGAGAAGGTGGGGGCGACTGAAGCGGTTATACAGAGCGCAACAACGTTATAAATAATGTGCATTTACAGTTTATTAGTTATTTAAGACGGGATGTTAGGTATTATTCGTCTTTTATAAATAATACCAACAAAATACGGAGGTGCACTTTAATTATTTGTTTTATTTGTTCACCGTATGAAAGTTAATCGCTGCAAATCTTTTCGTTTCATGTTATAGATAATACAGTTTTCTTACACATAGCCTATATTACAAAAGAATGTTAAGTGGATTACATTGCTATTGTGTGTTTTATTTGTTCACCGTATGAAAGTTAATCGCTGCAAATCTTTTCGTTTCATGTTATAGATAATACAGTTTTCTTACACATAGCCTATATTACAAAAGAATGTTAAGTGGATTACATTGCTATTGTGTGTTTTATTTGTTCACCGTATGAAAGTTAATCGCTGCAAATGTTTTCGTTTCATGTTATAGATAATACAGTTTTCTTACACATAGCCTATATTACAAAAGAATGTTAAGTGGATTACATTGCTATTGTGTGTTTTATTTGTTCACCGTATGAAAGTTAATCGCTGCAAATCTTTTCGTTTCATGTTATAGATAATACAGTTTTCTTACACATAGCCTATATTACAAAAGAATGTTAAGTGGATTACATTGCTATTGTGTGTTTTATTTGTTCACCGTATGAAAGTTAATCGCTGCAAATGTTTTCGTTTCATGTTATAGATAATACAGTTTTTCTTACACATAGCCTATATTACAAAAGAATGTTAAGTGGATTACATTGCTATTGTGTGTTTTATTTGTTCACCGTATGAAAGTTAATCGCTGCAAATCTTTTCGTTTCATGTTATAGATAATACAGTTTTCTTACACATAGCCTATATTACAAAAGAATAAGTGAATTACATTGCTATTGTGTGTTTTATTTGTTCACCGTATGAAAGTTAATCGCTGCAAATCTTTTCGTTTCATGTTATAGATAATACAGTTTTCTTACACATAGCCTATATTACAAAAGAATGTTAAGTGGATTACATTGCTATTGTGTGTTTTATTTGTTCACCGTATGAAAGTTAATCGCTGCAAATCTTTTCGTTTCATGTTATAGATAATACAGTTTTCTTACACATAGCCTATATTACAAAAGAATGTTAAGTGGATTACATTGCTATTGTGTGTTTTATTTGTTCACCGTATGAAAGTTAATCGCTGCAAATCTTTTCGTTTCATGTTATAGATAATACAGTTTTCTTACACATAGCCTATATTACAAAAGAATGTTAAGTGGATTACATTGCTATTGTGTGTTTTATTTGTTCACCGTATGAAAGTTAATCGCTGCAAATCTTTTCGTTTCATGTTATAGATAATACAGTTTTCTTACACATAGCCTATATTACAAAAGAATGTTAAGTGGATTACATTGCTATTGTGTGTTTTATTTGTTCACCGTATGAAAGTTAATCGCTGCAAATCTTTTCGTTTCATGTTATAGATAATACAGTTTTCTTACACATAGCCTATATTACAAAAGAATGTTAAGTGGATTACATTGCTATTATTTTGTTTACTTTTCTAAAGTATAACAAGATGTGATTTATATAACATTTCATAAGAGAATTGCTGTAAAAATACTGACTACGGTGTTTATATAAGACAGGTTACCACATGATCATAATACAAAAACCGATAAGGACAGTATCAGTTTTAAATTATAGTATCAGGGGCGAATCTATATCGTATTCGGTGGGGGGGTATGTTGTAACCGCGAGGGGACGCAGGACCCCGGGGGACCAAAATATAATTTTTAAATATACAAATATTTTAGGTGTTTCCTGCTTTTGTTATTTTAATATCTGTTTTCATTATAAATTCAATTTTGACTTCTAATATACAGTACGTAAATATAAAAATACAGTGTTTCTCTCACTGTTATTCATAAGGGTGATATTTACAATCAGGTCGCAGAATTGTGGAAGGAACCAACAGGCAGACGTATTTTCGTGATATCAGTATTAATGGTTCTTATTTTAAGGAGAATGTGTTGAGTTCGCGAATTTGCCAAGTTCGTGAAGACCGAATGGAAACACTATAAATTAAGAAGCACAGATTTTTGTTTCGAAATGAAAAATGTTGTACAAGACAAAAACTTAGCAAAATACAAGGTTACATAAAATAATAATTTGTAGGTCATTCTCGTGTACTTGAACACGAACAGAGTTTACCTTTATTTTATATTCAACATTCCATTTCAACTATCGGAAATGTGACGTTAAAAAAGGCTCAATATAAAAATACAATTGTTATTCCTTACTTCCTGATGAAAAAAAGGCAATAAGATGTTTACTATAATCAATATAAAATCATTTATTCAATAAAATTATATAGAAGAATTATTAATACACGAAATTTCTTTTATTATATTTAATAAAGCGATCAACTATTTTATATTTATAATTTTATAAGTAACTAGCTGTTTCCCGCGGCTTCGCACGCTTTACGTAAGCCTTGGCCATGTATTTGCACTTCTGGTTCAAGTGCATTATATTTTCTAACACCGATGTAAGTTTGCCTTGTTGTCACAATCAAGAAAATCTGTGTATACTTATTATATAGCCATTATACACGTACGTGTATTTTATTATAAAGCGGTCTAGCAGTCAAGCTTAAAGTTCAACCATATATTTATCATAAAGACAAACATATAATCTAACTTAGTGCCTTCAAATAGTCTTTTGCAAATTAATATACGTAACTGTCTCGATTATATATAAGATCTGAACACAAATGTACTTGTTGTAACCGAAAACGGGTTCAACAGTAAACACATTGAGCAATTTAAAATTCCAAATTTTAAATTGGCGAACTCGTACTGTCGTAATCACTCCAAAGGAGGCGGGGTCGCAATATTTTTTAAACAAAATTTCATTTCAAAAACTTTTCCTATTAAAGAAATAGACGAGAAACATTTTGAAGCAGTCGGAATTACACTTAAAACCCTAAATTCAAAATTAATTGTCATTGGCATCTACAGGTCTCCCAGTGGAAACGAAAACATGTTTTTTTACAAAATTAGAATCCTTACTACCGGACCTGACGAATCATCACCTTGACTACATCCTGATGGGTGATTTTAATATACACGTCTTGGACAATAACCAGCTAACCACAAAACGATTAGCAGATTTATTAAGGTCATTTGACCTCGAGTTGCTTGTCAAGACCCCAACAAGAGTGACAGCAACGACAAAATCGGCTATTGACTGGATTTTTCCAGCAAACTGACAAGGGAATTTCAAAGATAAAACTACAAAGGCACAACTAGCTGCAAATTATTATGATATCTCAAGAGTTGAATAACAAAATTCTTTATTTTTTGTTGATAAGCAAATGAAGTGTGTCAGCTCTAATCCTGTGTCTCAGTCAAAGTATCTAAGAGGACAATATATCTTGTTGATGGGTGACAGAGCTTCTAATAACTACCATACGTGCATATCTTCCGTATAATGTTTTTATCTAGAACATAAAATATATCTCTGAGGCCCTCTCTTATTGACCGTGCAGGAATTTATTTGTGTCAATTTGTAAATCAAGTTTATATGGAATTATTAATATTAGATTTATCTACTACGTTACATAATTTAAATCCTAATTTAAGATTCTTGTAATTTTAGAATTTCCTTACTTTAAAAGAGTTTTATTAATAAGGATTATTTGTAGAACCTTATACTATTAAAAGTATAATTAATTTTCTAAAAAATGTGTTCTTGTAGTTACTGCACCTTTGATGAAGCCTTTTGATGTGTTCTAATCAAGACAGAACTTTAAAGCAGAGCAGCGTAGAGAGAATCCTGCAGACTCGTAGTTTAGTTTCTGAAGTCGTAATTGTCACAGTTGAACTTTCTTTTACTCGTCAAGCAAACCTGATTCTCTGCCTTGACAGGTTTTAACTCCTAATTGGTAAATAGATCTCATTTTTAATGTTAGAAATTTGTGTTTATCCTATTTATTGATATTATTAATATAATGAATTGTTCCGTTTCAAAGATTGGCAAAATTGCTTTTTGCGACAGCAAAATACAATATATTGGTATCTCAAAAAAGAGTTATCTACATAATATTCAAATATTTATTCAAAAGTTCATTTAATCAATAACTTTTAGTTATTATTATAAGATGTAAAAAATATACTATTGTTCGTCGAAACTCACAAAACGCATAACTTCAAGAATTATCGAATATTAATATCTAATATTTATACAACATGAATATTCTCTTTATATCATAAATCTGTTTATAACTGCGTTCAGCGAACAAACAACCAATTGTAACTTCAGTATGTCATTGATTGCTAGATCATGCATAATTTATTGTCAGTAGGTGGTATTTAGTTGAAGTTTTTGTATGTATAAAAAATATTAAACAAATAATATTAGTTGAAAATATTAACCTGATCCAGGATATTGTGTTAATGATACACTAGACAATCACGAAGACTGATTTTACTGCCGTTTTTGACAGTTAATGCATTAATGCTCTAGAATAGTGTTTTAAACCGAGTTTCGTTGTAACACGAAACCGAAGCTAATCGCGTAATCGTCCTCCATCCATCGTCAATACTGGGCGACAATGAGCTCGAATGAAAAAATAAAATTTGAAATAAACAATGTTTAATGATTACATTAATATATTATTGATGCTACTGAGACACTGTAACATATTGCCCACGAGCGGCAAGTGGACCTTTCACGGATTTCACGATTATTTTAACACATCCACATGACGATACAATCCGATTACACAAATCTCATGTAACTGTAATACTTTCAACCCTGCTAAGCTTTTTAACTATGAAATAACTTTGGAGCGTGTTACACAGTACACAAATCTCATGTAACTGTAATACTTCAACCCCGCTAAGCTTTTTAACTATGAAATAACTTTGGAGCGTGTTAGACAGTACGCAAATCTCATGTAACTGTAAGATTTCAACCCCGCTAAGCTTTTTAACTATGAAATAACTTTGGAGCGTGTTACACAGTACACAAATCCCATGTAACTGTAATACTTTCAACCCCGCTAAGCCTTTTAACTATGAAATTGCTTTGGAGCGTGTTACACAGTACACAAATCTCATGTAACTGTAATACTTTCAACCCCGCAAAGCTTTTTAACTATGAAATAACTTTGGAGCGTGTTACACAGTACACAAATCTCATGTAACTGTAATACTTTCAACCCCGCTAAGCTTTTTAACTATGAAATAACTTTGGAGCGTGTTACACAGTACACAAATCCCATGTAACTGTAATACTTTCAACCCCGCTAAGCCTTTTAACTATGAAATTGCTTTGGAGCGTGTTACACAGTACACAAATCCCATGTAACTGTAATACTTTCAACCCCGCTAAGCCTTTTAACTATGAAATTGCTTTGGAGCGTGTTACACAGTACACAAATCTCATGTAACTGTAATACTTTCAACCCCGCAAAGCTTTTTAACTATGAAATAACTTTGGAGCGTGTTACACAGTACACAAATCTCATGTAACTGTAAGATTTCAACCCCGCTAAGCTTTTTAACTATGAAATAACTTTGGAGCGTGTTACACAGTACGCAAATCTCTTGTAACTGTAATACTTCAACCCCGCTATGCTTTTTAACTATGAAGTAACTTTGGAGCGTGTTACACAGTACACAAATCTCATGTAACTGTAATACTTCAACCCCGCTATGCTTTTTAACTATGAAGTAACTTTGGAGCGTGTTACACAGTACACAAATCTCATGTAACTGTAATACTTCAACCCCGCTATGCTTTTTAAACTATGAAGTAACTTTGGAGCGTTTTACACAGTACACATATCTCATGTAACTGTAATACTTCAACCCCGCTAAGCTTTTTAACTATGAAGTAACTTTGGAGCGTGTTACACAGTACACATATCTCATGTAACTGTAATACTTACACCCCACTATGCTTTTTAACTATGAAGTAACTTTGGAGCGTGTTACACAGTACACAAATCTCATGTAACTGTAATACTTCAACCCCGCTAAGCTTTTTAACTATGAAATAACATTGGAGCGTGTTACACAGTACACAAATCTCATGTGACTGTAATACTTCAACCCCACTATGTCTTTTTAACTATGAAGTAACTTTGGAGCGTGTTACACAGTACACATATCTCATGTAACTGTAATACTTCCACCCCGCTATGCTTTTTAACTATGAAGTAACTTTGGAGCGTGTTACACAGTACACAAATCTCATGTAACTGTAATACTTCAACCCCGCTAAGCTTTTTAACTATGAAGTAACTTTGGAGCGTGTTACACAGTACACAATTCTCATGTAACTGTAATACTTCAACCCCGCTAAGCTTTTTAACTATGAAGTAACTTTGGAGCGTGTTACACAGTACACATATCTCATGTAACTGTAATACTTACACCCCACTATGCTTTTTAACTATGAAGTAACTTTGGAGCGTGTTACACAGTACACAAATCTCATGTAACTGTAATACTTCAACCCCGCTAAGCTTTTTAACTATGAAGTAACTTTGGAGCGTGTTACACAGTACACAAATCTCATGTGATTGTAATACTTCAACCCCGCTAATCTTTTTAACTATGAAATAACTTTGGAGCGTGTTACACAGTACGCAAATCTCATGTGATTGTAATACTTCAACCCCGCTAATCTTTTTTAACTATGAAGTAACTTTGGAGCGTGTTACACAGTACACAAATCTCATGTGATTGTAATACTTCAACCCCGCTAAGCTTTTTAACTATGAAATAACTTTGGAGCGTGTTACACAGTACGCAAATCTCATGTGATTGTAATACTTCAACCCCGCTAATCTTTTTAACTATGAAGTAACTTTGGAGCGTGTTACACAGTACACAAATCTCCGGGAATTCATAATTTACATTATTTACTACTGAACCCAAAATGTACTATGTAATCGGGTATTACTGCTATTCGACACACTACTAGTTAAGTTACCAAACCTAACACTTTATCTGTTAATCTATAGCCTATATTTATTTTACTATCTTTTCATTCGATAGGCTTTCAAAATGTATAGATTTACACATAACATTTAATTATATTACTTTGTTTGTAAATATCTCACACATTATCTACAAATAATAAATGAACATTATAAAGAACACTACTAAAGATACAATGATAATCGTGAATAATGCATTAGTAAAATAAACATCCTTTCCATAGTTTATTATTGAGGATGTGACTAACTTTCTGACCGTGCGGTAGCTGATATTGAATGGTACCACGCGTAGACTTGAAACTTGGTAAATAGTGATCCGATAAAGACCACTCTTGATTAAACGGTTAAACTGTGAAAATAAAGGAAAAAGTTTATTTCTAAAATGTTTACACTTTTCTTATGAGTAACTTTGGTGGGAACGAGAATCGATATACGTAGTAAGGTGATACCAATACGAGTAAATTCAATCATCAACTTAGTGATGGTGAAGTCAATACATGTGAAGTCAATCGTCAGTTAATCATTGACATGGCGATGGTGATACCAATACGAGAAAATTAATCATCAACTTAGTGATGGTGAAGTCAATACATGTTAAGTCAATTGTCAGTTAATCATTAACATGGCGATGATGATACCAATACGAGAAAATTAATCATCAACTTAGTGATGGTGAAGTCAATACATGTTAAGTAAATTGTCAGTTAATTATTGACATGGCGATGGTGATACCAATACGAGAAAATTAATCATCAACTTAGTGATGGTGAAGTCAATACATGTTAAGTCAATTGTCAGTTAATTATTGACATGGCGATGATGGTACCAATACGAGAAAATTAATCATCAACTTAGTGATGGTGAAGTCAATACATGTTAAGTCAATTGTCAGTTAATCATTAACATGGCGATGATGATACCAATACGAGAAAATAATCATCAACTTAGTGATGGTGAAGTCAATACATGTTAAGTAAATTGTCAGTTAATTATTGACATGGCGATGGTGATACCAATACGAGAAAATTAATCATCAACTTAGTGATGGTGAAGTCAATACATGTTAAGTCAATCGTCAGTTAATCATTGACATGGCGATGGTGATACCAATACGAGAAAATTAATCATCAACTTAGTGATGGTGAAGTCAATACATGTTAAGTCAATTGAGAGTTAATCATTGACATGGCGATGATGATACCAATACGAGAAAATTAATCATCAACTTAGTGATGGTGAAGTCAATACATGTTAAGTCAATTGTCAGTTAATCATTGACATGGCGATGATGATACCAATACGAGAAAATTAATCATCAACTTAGTGATGGTGAAGTCAATACATGTTAAGTCAATTGTCAGTTAATCATTGACATGGCGATGATGATACCAATACGAGAAAATTAATCATCAACTTAGTGATGGTGAAGTCAATACATGTTAAGTCAATTGTCAGTTAATCATTGACATGGCGATGATGATACCAATACGAGAAAATTAATCACCAACTTAGTGATGGTGAAGTCAATACATATTAAATCAATTGTCAGTTAATCATTAACATGGCGATGGTGATACCAATACGAGTAAAGTCTAGCATTAACATGGTGATGGTGGTACCAATACGTGTGAAGTCAATCGTTAATTTTGTGATGGTGATACCCATATGTGTGAAGTCAAACATTAACTTGGTGAAAATGATATCAACATCTGTAGACATTCGTCAGTCAATCGCTAACTTTATGATGGTGATACCAATTCGTGGAAAGTCAATCGTTATCTTGGTGATAAATTCTTGTCTTCTATTGTGCCGGATTAAAAAAATGTTTTCAAATGTCTACCTCGATTGTATAAAGTTAATTTATACTGGGTACATAATTAATTTAATGGTAATGGGTAATGGTTTCCTATCCAATGGATAGGTATCTCGGATGACTGTGAATATGAAATTAAAAATAATACGTACCTTAAAACAGATTTCTGTGTCTCTATATGTCTGTCTGTCTGTCTGTCTGTCTGTCTATCTGTCTATCTGTCTATCTGTCTCTCCCCACGATAGCTCGAAGACGAGCTGACGTATACACTTGATATTGAGCATGAAACTTCATTTCTATATGGAGAACACTGAGTTAGATTATACTACATGGGTGTTTGTTGAGCGTTAGTGAATACTTTACATTTGACATAGATAGCTAAGACGACAACGAGAAAATCGCTAAATAAATAAATGTGTAAAATCTGTTGTCTTAGTTCCCTCCATATCTCACTGGAACTTTTATTATTTAAACACTACCTCGCCAACTTACTCGATGTAAAAATGTGAATTTATTATGTAGAAAGATATCCCAAGGGAGATTTTATTCATGGAACTTAAATTGTGCGAACATTGTTTCTCCACAGACTGATGGTGCATGAACATTGATTTCTCCACAGACTGATGGTGCATGAACATTGATTTCTCCACAGACTGATGGTGCATTAACAATGATTTCTCCACAGACTGATGGTGCATGAACATTGATTTCTCCACAGACTGATGGTGCATGAACATTGATTTCTCCACAGACTGATGGTGCATGAACATTGATTTCTCCACAGACTGATGGTGCATGAACATTGATTTCTCCACAGACTGATGGTGCATTAACAATGATTTCTCCACAGACTGATGGTGCATGAACATTGATTTCTCCACAGACTGATGGTGCATGAACATTGATTTCTCCACAGACTGATAGTGCATGAACACTGATTTCTCCACAGACTGATTGTGCATGTTCAATTATGAAAGTTGACTCAGCATCGTTGAAGCCTATCACTCAATAGGCTGGCACAGGTTGGCATGTAAATATTACTTATATTACTATATATATATATATATATATATATATATATATATATATATATATATATATATCGAGATCACGCTATGTTTGTGCAGTTCTCTGCGCAGATCTGCTTTACTTATCTATAAATATATAAATGCGAATGTTTGTTTGTATGTTCCGTTATAACTCTGGAACCAATGCACGAAACATCGTGAAATTTTGTACAGTGATTCTACACGTTCCTGGAAGTAACATAGGCATACATACTAGAGTAAATTTGGTCCAATTTAAATAGTTTATTTAATTATTTTTTTAATTATAAATCGTTGTTTATGTTAGAGTGTTTTATATTGGATCCAACAGACTGCGCTACGACACATAATACAAAGCGAACTGATACTTAACAGCTGTTAATACTTACAGCTGAAGTTCAACAAAGAGGCAGAAACATTTGTTTACATTTAAAATTTAGAAAATTTTTATTGTAAAGTGCTTGATCAGTAGTGTAATGCAGGTTGCATAGAAGACGTCATTGCCTAATTTTAAATTCAGATGCACCAATGATCAATACACTATCTAATGCAATGAAAATACTATTAAACGCTATTAGGAAAACAACCTCATTGTAAAAATCCGTGAATGTTTGCGCATAAGGTAATCGAATTTGGTTACATGGAAGGTAAATGAAAAGAGCCGAAAGAATACACTTTATGATCGAAATTGGGTTTCTTTGATACATTTTCTTGAAAAACATCCCTCGAGATAGTACCTATCAGTAAAAATATCAAATTCTACGGAGGGAAAACTTTGATGCGTTGCAAAACGCCGTGTTCGTACATAAAACGTTTTAACTTTTCCTGATCTTCACTTGACCGTGAAACTAAGTAACGTGTTCTCACAACCGTCAACCAAGCCAAAGCGAAGCGTGGCCGGTTCAGCTAGTATTACTATATTACTATTCTGTAAGATTGCTTGTCTGCTCATCCGTCTACCGGCTATCTCGAGATCACGCTATGTTTGTCCACTTCTCTGCTCAGATCTGCATTACTTATATTACTATATATATTACTACTCTGTACAATTGCTTGTCTGCTCATCTGTCTGCTCATCTGTCTACCGGATATCTCGAGATCACGCTATGTTTGTCCACTTCTCTGCTCAGATCTGCATTACTTATATTACTATATATATATTACTACTCTGTACAATTGCTTGTCTGCTCATCTGTCTGCTCATCTGTCTACCGGATATCTCGAGATCACGCTATGTTTGTCCACTTCTCTGCTCAGATCTGCATTACTTATATTACTATACATATTACTACTCTGTACTATGCTTGTCTGCTCACCTGTCTACCGGCTATCTCGAGATCACGCTATGTTTGTCCAGTTCTCTGCTCAGATCTGCATTACTTATATTACTATATATATTACTACTCTGTACAATTGCTTGTCTGCTCATCTGTCTACCGGATATCTCGAGATCACGCTATGTTTGTCCAGTTCTCTGCTCAGATCTGCATTACTTATATTACTATATATATTTACTCTACTCTGTACAAGATTGCTTGTCTGATCATCTGTCTACCGGATATCTACGGAATCCACGCTATGTTTGTTCCAGATTCTCTTTGCTCAGATCTGAAATTAACTTATATTACTATATCTATATTACTACTCTGTACAATTGCTTGTCTGCTCATCTGTCTACCGGATATCTCGAGATCACGCTATGTTTGTCCAGTTCTCTGCTCAGATCTGCATTACTTATATTACTATATATATTACTACTCTGTACGATTGCTTGTCTGCTCATCTGTCTACCGGATATCTCGAGATCACGCTATGTTTGTCCAGTTCTCTGCTCAGATCTGCATTACTTATATTACTATATATATTACTACTCTGTACTATTGCTTGTCTGCTCATCTGTCTACCGGATATCTCGAGATCACGCTATGTTTGTCCAGTTCTCTGCTCAGATCTGCATTACTTATATTACTATATATATTACTACTCTGTACAATTGCTTGTCTGCTCATCTGTCTACCGGATATCTCGAGATCACGCTATGTTTGTCCAATTCTCTGCGCATATATAATATAGTGATAGTAAGTTGATTCCAGAATTATTAAAGGTAGATTATTAAATAAATCAAACTTCTTTCTTTTTTCTATTAGAATTAACAATTAATTATGACATACAGTAGGTAATAATGATAATTAATAGAATTAATTTAAAATATGAACTAACGATCTAATGTAAAATCAAATAAATGTTTCGATCTAATGTTTCGGGTCTAGTATATATATATATATATATATATATATATATATATATATATATATATATATATATATAAAACTTACGTTAAAATTTACGGATTAATTTACTTTCATTAATTATTAATGGTTCATTAATACATTTGAATACCCCTTCTGAAACTTCAGGATATTAAAGAACTATATGGAGACTTGGAGTGACGAAAACGGCCGATAATAACCTGATGTTAAAAGGAAGACTGCCATAGACTTTTATTGCTCAATTTAAACGAAGGAATATTCTGAGAAGAAAACATTTAGCGAAACAAAAGGCTGATTTTCTTAAAATGATCCTTGAGCCCGTCTGGGATATTCCTGTATCCGCTGTACTTGGCGTTACTTAGACGGGCCTACCCCTGAAACAACCAATTCTATCTTCGCATAGTATCTTGCAAAGTTTCGGGTCCATAGCACATTTCATTCTCGAGATATCGCCTAGAGCAGGCCTTACTAACTCTATCGTCGATTCCATGGAATGACAAGCAGTATCGTCAAATAGAACTAATTCTATCTTCACATAGTATCTTGCAAAGTTTCGGGTCCATAGCACATTTCATTCTCGAGATATCGCCTAGAGCAGGCCTTACTAACTCTATCGTTGATTCCATGGAATGACAAGCACTATCGTCAAATAGAACTAATTCTATCTTCACATAGTATCTTGCAAAGTTTCGGGTCCATAGCACATTTCATTCTCGAGATATCGCCTAGAGCAGGCCTTACTAACTCTATCGTCGATTCCATGGAATGACAAGCACTATCGTCAAATAGAACTAATTCTATCTTCACATAGTATCTTGCAAAGTTTCGGGTCCATAGCACATTTCATTCTCGAGATATCGCCTAGAGCAGGCCTTACTAACACTATCGTCGATTCCATGGAATGACAAGCACTATCGTCAAATAGAACTAATTCTATCTTCACATAGTATCTTGCAAAGTTTCGGGTCCATAGCACATTTCATTCTCGAGATATCGCCTAGAGCAGGCCTTACTAACACTATCGTCGATTCCATGGAATGATAAGCACTATCGTCAAATAGAACTAATTCTATCTTCACATAGTATCTTGCAAAGTTTCGGGTCCATAGCACATTTCATTCTCGAGATATCGCCTAGAGCAGGCCTTACTAACTCTATCGTCGATTCCATGGAATGACAAGCACTATCGTCAAATAGAACTAATTCTATCTTCACATAGTATCTTGCAAAGTTTCGGGTCCATAGCACATTTCATTCTCGAGATATCGCCTAGAGCAGGCCTTACTAACTCTATCGTCGATTCCATGGAATGACAAGCACTATCGTCAAATAGAACTAATTCTATCTTCACATAGTATCTTGCAAAGTTTCGGGTCCATAGCACATTTCATTCTCGAGATATCGCCTAGAGCAGGCCTTACTAACTCTATCGTCGATTCCATGGAATGACAAGCACTATCGTCAAATAGAACTAATTCTATCTTCACATAGTATCTTGCAAAGTTTCGGGTCCATAGCACATTTCATTCTCGAGATATAATTTTGAGCAGGCCTTACTAACACTATCGTCGATTCCATGGAATGACAAGCACTATCGTCAAATAGAACTAATTCTATCTTCACATAGTATCTTGCAAAGTTTCGGGTCCATAGCACATTTCATTCTCGAGATATCGCCTAGAGCAGGCCTTA
Organism: Homalodisca vitripennis; assembly: GCF_021130785.1. NCBI lineage: Eukaryota > Metazoa > Arthropoda > Insecta > Hemiptera > Cicadellidae > Homalodisca > Homalodisca vitripennis. The sequence continues at coordinate 35,584 of NW_025777197.1, forward strand.
CTAACTCTATCGTCGATTCCATGGAATGACAAGCACTATCGTCAAATAGAACTAATTCTATCTTAACATAGTATCTTGCAAAGATTCGGGTCCATAACACATTTCATTCTCGAGATATAACCTTGAGCAGGCCTTACTAACTCTATCGTCGATTCCTTGGAATGACAAGCACTATCGTCAAATAGAACTAATTCTATCTTCACATAGTATCTTGCAAAGTTTCGGGTCCATAGCACATTTCATTCTCGAGATATCGCCTAGAGCAGGCCTTACTAACTCTATCGTCGATTCCATGGAATGACAAGCACTATCGTCAAATAGAACTAATTCTATCTTCACATAGTATCTTGCAAAGTTTCGGGTCCATAGCACATTTCATTCTCGAGATATCGCCTAGAGCAGGCCTTACTAACTCTATCGTCGATTCCATGGAATGACAAGCACTATCGTCAAATAGAACTAATTCTATCTTCACATAGTATCTTGCAAAGTTTCGGGTCCATAGCACATTTCATTCTCGAGATATCGCCTAGAGCAGGCCTTACTAACTCTATCGTCGATTCCATGGAATGACAAGCACTATCGTCAAATAGAACTAATTCTATCTTAACATAGTATCTTGCAAAGATTCGGGTCCATAGCACATTTCATTCTCGAGATATAACCTTGAGCAGGCCTTACTAACTCTATCGTCGATTCCTTGGAATGACAAGCAGTATCGTCAAATAGAACTAATTCTATCTTCACATAGTATCTTGCAAAGTTTCGGGTCCATAGCACATTTCATTCTCGAGATATCGCCTAGAGCAGGCCTTACTAACACTATCGTCGATTCCATGGAATGACAAGCACTATCGTCAAATAGAACTAATTCTATCTTCACATAGTATCTTGCAAAGTTTCGGGTCCATAGCACATTTCATTCTCGAGATATCGCCTAGAGCAGGCCTTACTAACACTATCGTCGATTCCATGGAATGACAAGCACTATCGTCAAATAGAACTAATTCTATCTTCACATAGTATCTTGCAAAGTTTCGGGTCCATAGCACATTTCATTCTCGAGATATCGCCTAGAGCAGGCCTTACTAACTCTATCGTCGATTCCATGGAATGACAAGCACTATCGTCAAATAGAACTAATTCTATCTTCACATAGTATCTTGCAAAGTTTCGGGTCCATAGCACATTTCATTCTCGAGATATCGCCTAGAGCAGGCCTTACTAACTCTATCGTCGATTCCATGGAATGACAAGCACTATCGTCAAATAGAACTAATTCTATCTTCACATAGTATCTTGCAAAGTTTCGGGTCCATAGCACATTTCATTCTCGAGATATCGCCTAGAGCAGGCCTTACTAACACTATCGTCGATTCCATGGAATGACAAGCACTATCGTCAAATAGAACTAATTCTATCTTCACATAGTATCTTGCAAAGTTTCGGGTCCATAGCACATTTCATTCTCGAGATATCGCCTAGAGCAGGCCTTACTAACTCTATCGTCGATTCCATGGAATGACAAGCACTATCGTCAAATAGAACTAATTCTATCTTAACATAGTATCTTGCAAAGATTCGGGTCCATAACACATTTCATTCTCGAGATATAACCTTGAGCAGGCCTTACTAACTCTATCGTCGATTCCTTGGAATGACAAGCACTATCGTCAAATAGAACTAATTCTATCTTCACATAGTATCTTGCAAAGTTTCGGGTCCATAGCACATTTCATTCTCGAGATATCGCCTAGAGCAGGCCTTACTAACTCTATCGTCGATTCCATGGAATGACAAGCACTATCGTCAAATAGAACTAATTCTATCTTCACATAGTATCTTGCAAAGTTTCGGGTCCATAGCACATTTCATTCTCGAGATATCGCCTAGAGCAGGCCTTACTAACTCTATCGTCGATTCCATGGAATGACAAGCACTATCGTCAAATAGAACTAATTCTATCTTCACATAGTATCTTGCAAAGTTTCGGGTCCATAGCACATTTCATTCTCGAGATATCGCCTAGAGCAGGCCTTACTAACTCTATCGTCGATTCCATGGAATGACAAGCACTATCGTCAAATAGAACTAATTCTATCTTCACATAGTATCTTGCAAAGTTTCGGGTCCATAGCACATTTCATTCTCGAGATATCGCCTAGAGCAGGCCTTACTAACTCTATCGTCGATTCCATGGAATGACAAGCACTATCGTCAAATAGAACTAATTCTATCTTCACATAGTATCTTGCAAAGTTTCGGGTCCATAGCACATTTCATTCTCGAGATATCGCCTAGAGCAGGCCTTACTAACTCTATCGTCGATTCCTTGGAATGACAAGCACTATCGTCAAATAGAACTAATTCTATCTTCACATAGTATCTTGCAAAGTTTCGGGTCCATAGCACATTTCATTCTCGAGATATCGCCTAGAGCAGGCCTTACTAACTCTATCGTCGATTCCATGGAATGACAAGCACTATCGTCAAATAGAACTAATTCTATCTTCACATAGTATCTTGCAAAGTTTCGGGTCCATAGCACATTTCATTCTCGAGATATCGCCTAGAGCAGGCCTTACTAACTCTATCGTCGATTCCATGGAATGACAAGCACTATCGTCAAATAGAACTAATTCTATCTTCACATAGTATCTTGCAAAGTTTCGGGTCCATAGCACATTTCATTCTCGAGATATCGCCTTGAGCAGGCCTTACTAACTCTATCGTCGATTCCATGGAATGACAAGCACTATCGTCAAATAGAACTAATTCTATCTTCACATAGTATCTTGCAAAGTTTCGGGTCCATAGCACATTTCATTCTCGAGATATCGCCTAGAGCAGGCCTTACTAACTCTATCGTCGATTCCATGGAATGACAAGCACTATCGTCAAATAGAACTAATTCTATCTTAACATAGTATCTTGCAAAGATTCGGGTCCATAACACATTTCATTCTCGAGATATAACCTTGAGCAGGCCTTACTAACTCTATCGTCGATTCCTTGGAATGACAAGCAGTATCGTCAAATAGAACTAAGTCTATCTTCACATAGTATCTTGCAAAGTTTCGGGTCCATAGCACATTTCATTCTCGAGATATCGCCTAGAGCAGGCCTTACTAACTCTATCGTCGATTCCATGGAATGACAAGCACTATCGTCAAATAGAACTAATTCTATCTTCACATAGTATCTTGCAAAGTTTCGGGTCCATAGCACATTTCATTCTCGAGATATCGCCTAGAGCAGGCCTTACTAACTCTATCGTCGATTCCATGGAATGATAAGCACTATCGTCATATAGAACTAATTCTATCTTCACATAGTATCTTGCAAAGTTTCGGGTCCATAGCACATTTCATTCTCGAGATATCGCCTAGAGCAGGCCTTACTAACTCTATCGTCGATTCCATGGAATGACAAGCACTATCGTCAAATAGAACTAATTCTATCTTCACATAGTATCTTGCAAAGTTTCGGGTCCATAGCACATTTCATTCTCGAGATATAACCTTGAGCAGGCCTTACTAACTCTATCGTCGATTCCTTGGAATGACAAGCACTATCGTCAAATAGAACTAATTCTATCTTCACATAGTATCTTGCAAAGTTTCGGGTCCATAGCACATTTCATTCTCGAGATATCGCCTAGAGCAGGCCTTACTAACTCTATCGTCGATTCCATGGAATGACAAGCACTATCGTCAAATAGAACTAATTCTATCTTCACATAGTATCTTGCAAAGTTTCGGGTCCATAGCACATTTCATTCTCGAGATATCGCCTAGAGCAGGCCTTACTAACTCTATCGTCGATTCCATGGAATGACAAGCACTATCGTCAAATAGAACTAATTCTATCTTCACATAGTATCTTGCAAAGTTTCGGGTCCATAGCACATTTCATTCTCGAGATATCGCCTAGAGCAGGCCTTACTAACTCTATCGTCGATTCCATGGAATGACAAGCACTATCGTCAAATAGAACTAATTCTATCTTCACATAGTATCTTTGCAAAGTTTCGGGTCCATAGCACATTTCATTCTCGAGATATCGCCTAGAGCAGGCCTTACTAACTCTATCGTCGATTCCATGGAATGACAAGCAGTATCGTCAAATAGAACTAATTCTATCTTCACATAGTATCTTGCAAAGTTTCGGGTCCATAGCACATTTCATTCTCGAGATATCGCCTAGAGCAGGCCTTACTAACTCTATCGTCGATTCCATGGAATGGCAAGCACTATCGTCAAATAGAACTAATTCTATCTTCACATAGTATCTTGCAAAGTTTCGGGTTCATAGCACATTTCATTCTCGAGATATCGCCTAGAGCAGGCCTTAGTATCTCTATCGTCGATTCCTTGGAATGACAAGCAGTATCGTCAAATAGAACTAATTCTATCTTCACATAGTATCTTGCAAAGTTTCGGGTCCATAGCACATTTCATTCTCGAGATATAACCTTGAGCAGGCCTTACTAACTCTATCGTCGATTCCATGGAATGACAATCACTATCGTCAAAGTGCTGCCTTTATAGAATTCGGGTTTCTTGCTGTATAAAACTCTGAAAAATATTTTTACTTTTTTTAAGTGCTGTTTTTATCTAAATTAATTATGTAGAACATCGTTCCGTGTGTCTATGTTTGTTTTTGTTTGAGTGTTAAATATTTTTGTAGATGCAAAACCTGTATAATTTCATTTTATATAGTACAACATATAAAGCAGCATAAGGAGATTTTTAAACGGGTTTTTTTTACACTCAATATTTGTTAAACAGGAGGCGATATAACATGTTTTGAGATTGTTCTACTCAAGTAAGATATCTATCGTTATTAGCCACAGTATTGTAGTCAGGGGTCAGCTTTCTTTAGGTTACTAGGTAGATGCCAAAGAGGACATAAAACATCCAAAAAGAAACTACCTTGTTTTTTAAATTCAATGAGAGGTTCTTATTTTCATTTGTATACAACACTTATTGCACCTTCAATACAAATACTAGAGAAAGGAACAATTCAATCGTCCTTGCAGCTTGTGATATGACTGAGGAGTTGGACCCCTCTGAAGAGTTATAAACATTCAAACACAATGCGTTTGAATTGGGAATTTACTGATCTTTGCTCGCGAATGTTCCTAGTTTGTTCTACGGAAAGGCAGAGAATACGGGAAAGTGCTTCTACCTAGCGGCGGTACTGCAAACTAAGGTGACAAGAGCTATATCGAGGTCGATGTGAAACCTGCAACTTAGATTAGATCTTAAGCACTTACATTTTTAAATTAAAATAGGGCAATCGCAAAGTTACGAATTAGGAGATAGACTACAATAATCACTAATAATGTAATTATTTAATACGAAAGTTACTTCAAATTTGTAAGACGTAGAGGAATGAATGGGAAGACTGCACAATGGTCATGATGATGGCCGAATTAACAATTTATGGGCTTTACACACAACCGATTTTTACTTATAGAGTATAAAACTTCGTTGTTACTACTGAAAAATTTGTAAATTAGTATATTTATAATTTATAATATAAATTTTCGATTAGCATTGACGTTTTAAAACAATCAGCCGATACTAAGTTACTTATTTGGATTAAGAATAGCCGCCTGAGCAGCTCAGGATGTGTGTATTAGTAATCATCTGTTTGAAATTAATAACATTATTTTCATAAATAGTGTTCACAAAAACCAATTACTTTATCTATTTCAAGGGACTTTTTTTCTTGACGAGGCCTTTATTCGTTACATATGAAGTACATAATATAATAGAATATGACCATATCATTTATGAAAACTTATAAAACATTCAAAATCACATTAATTTTAAAACTTCTATTAAAAAATTATGCTTGCCTGTAAAGTCGGTTTTACGGGCGAAGATTTTACGTGACAACGTCTTTTTCTCGGTAGAATATTTATTGATATGAATATTATTAAATTGCACAATAGGAACAAGAAATTGAATGAAAATAAGAATTGCACAAATTTTAACTATAGAAATATATTTTGTTTACTAAAACATTGTACATAATTTGAAATTAATTAAAATTTGTTATTGTAAATGGTAAAGTTGAATAAAACATTTACTAAAATTGGAATTTGAAATTCTTGCTAAACACAGTTAAATTCTAACTCCGCGCGTGGTGATTGGTCGGTTTAGTTCGTTTGTTTGGTCGCACTGTTATGACAGGTTAGAGGTTATATAATTTGTTATTTTAAATGTTTGGCTAGCAATACGCGCTGTTTCTTCTCAATCGACTGAATTACGATTGATTGCAGAGTGATTTAAACTAATAATTTACTTAACACTATCAACATTTGTCAATAGTATGACATAACCTATAAACTCAGTTTCTCAACTTTTGAGTCAATCTAACAATTAATCAATCAATCATAGTTTACGATAATGAAATATCAGTGTACAATTATTTACCTTTATTGTTGTAGTTGTTGTAAATGACGAATCTAAGCACTCCACATTTTCACGAATAAACATAGTTATCTGCTTTATCCCGTGCGGCGGACCCACTGGACGGGCATCGTAACGTTACCGGGCGTTACACTTTTTCATGAGTGACTCCGAGCCGCAACCTAATTTAAGACGTTGTCACGTCAAAATTGTTTTCCTACAACAGAAGAACATGTAGCAGATCACCACAACATATCTTTCATATTTACATTATGAGCTATTTCATAGAAATAAACTAAAACACTTGAATCTGGTTACGATTTGATCAATCAAGCCTTACCAATAAATAAGGTAACCACCACCACAACGAAGGTACCAGTAACTACCACAAGGTTAACTACGTCAAAAGTGAGTTTTATGTAACAGACTACCTGAAAACATATCAACATATCATATATTCCTCATGAATAGTTATATTCTTGTGATAAGTGAGCTCGTAGTGTTTATAAGATAATCCATTGACACCCTGTAGTATATAATGACAACCTCACCACATACAGGGTCTCCATCTTGAATAGTTATTTGTATGTGATAAGTGAGCTCGTAGTGTTCGTAGTGAGCTACGCCTCTAACTCCATAACCTTCCAGCTTAGAACACAATATGATATGGTCTACACGATCGAACGCCTTTGAAAGGTCGCAAAAGATTCCTAAGGCTGCCTGGCGTTTCTCTAGGTGGTCAATAATTTGGTCAACAAGAGAAATCACTGCGTCAGCTGTTGAATGGTTGTGTCTAAATCCAAACTGATTTGGGACCAGTACATTGTGGTGCTGTAAAAAGGCAGTCAAACGAGAACAAACGAGTCTCTCCAGCACCTTAGATAAAGTACGCAAGAGAGACACCGGTCTGTAGTTGTCCGCACATTCCCGATCACCTTTCTTAAAAACTGGCACAACTTTAGCTATTTTGAAACAATTTGGGAAAACACCACCTGCAATTGATTCATTGAACAGAATACACATTTGATTTAGAAAACAACCGTAACATTGCTTCAACAACCAAGCGGACATTTCATCAACCCCCGAAGACATTTTGGTTTTCATTGATATGATGTTTTTTTCTATCTCATCCGGTGTGATTGGCGTAAAAAAGAAAGATTGAGGGATTACTCTTCCACTTGAACAGGGTCCACTATCCAAACGCAAGCCATCAATTGGTTGCACATCACAGAAGACTGAATTAAATATGCTAGCAACTTCCCCAGGTGAATCAACCACAACTCCTCCATTCAACAAAGCAATATTTTCATGCGGTTTCGTGTCTCTAGTTTCATGTTTGATAATTTCCCAAACTGTCTTTTGTTTATTATCGCTATCGGAAATTGCTCTAGATGTTAGTAAACGTGTACGGCAGTTTACAAGATTCCTCAGAATAGTACAACGCCGATTGAGCAGGCGTTTCAAATCCGGATGACCAAAATCCCTAACCAAAATTGATAGATCTCTGTTTTTGGACGCCATCTCCTTAATTTTGTAATCAAACTCAAAAGTTGCATTGTATTTTTGTTTAGGCCTCGACTCTTTAAACGGGAAGGACACTGAAAAAGCTTTATTAATTAAACTCATGAATGCTTCAAACTTTGAATTCACATCCTCTAATGTTGATAAAATGGACCACTCCGTTGAAGCCAGTATGGACTTGAAATTTTGAATCTAGTTCTTGGAGAACACTCGTTTCAGAATAGAGACCTTTTCTACCCTCAGACATTTGGTGAGATAAATAATTTGAGAATGATGATCGGACAATCCATTAAATGTCACCTCACATCGGATGTTACTTTGAACATCTGTAAAAACATTATCTAGGAGAGATGCACCGGTTGCAGTTAATCTTGTCGGTTGGTTTAAAATTTCCCTCATGTTAAAGGAGAAAAATACTTGTCGTAATAATGTAACATGAGAATCGTTACTTGCTAAAAAGTTCAAGTTAAAGTTCCCACATATTACAGTTCGTTGATTTCGCCTTAATAGGCCAGTCAAGCTGCTCCATTTTAAGCAAACAATCGTTTTTGTTTTTACAGGGAGGACGATAGACACAAACCAAATTAATTACTGAACTGTCTAAGAAAGACTGATCACCAACTTTAAACTCTAATTTTACAATTGCGCATTCAAAGCAATCTTCATTTGAAAATTCAATTTCCAGCTCGGCTAGCCGTGTTACAAAATAAAATATTGACTCATTGTGTCTAAAGATGGCCACCCCACCGCCAGCGTAATTTTTCAGATGTTACACATGAATACTGTGGGATTACCACCAACTCCCCATCGCCCAGCTAGTGTTCTGTGAGGCAGATTATATCAGGGGCCCGAGCCCACGACAAGCAGAGCTCCGAAACCTTGTGTCTAACTCCCCTTATATTTTGATGGTATATGGTGAATTCATCCCCATTTCTGCTACCAGCAGTTACTACTAAGGTAGAAAAATTGTCAAACTCCTCTAATTTCGATGAATTCCCCTTTGGCCAGTTTTCACTAAAAAATCTGAATCATCATTTACGGATAAAGGCAAATGCGGAAAACTATTCAAGTCCGATAACTTAAGTCCATCCTTGATCATTAATGTCGGAAGCGCTGCTGGATCCCCGGTCGATGATGCTGTCGGTCTGCCCTCCACCGGTGCACGGCCGCAGTCTCCAGTTGCCGGAGGATGTGTCGCCACCACGTCTACGTTCTGGAACCTCTCACCGTTCAGCTCAGTTGCAGAGATTTGCTGTGTTTCTGGAGCCAGCTGCAATGTGTTCTCTGTCGAAGATGAAGCGATCTCATGGGTAGGAACGCAGTCTTGGCGATTCACATTTTTCATGGACTTCAGCATTTCTCCGCATAGTATGTTTTTGCCAAGGCCATTCAGGTGTTGGCCATGTCGGGTGAATAATTTTCTACTGAAAGTACTAACGTCCACAATAGGTACTCTTTCTTATTTTAATATGTTTAAATTTTCGTTAATTCTTTTAATTTCTCTATTAATTAGTCCGTTAATAGGGAGATCATGTCGGTGAAATAAATTTACCGCTACAAAATTTGTATGTCTATTCGTCTTCATAAACCGAGTGAGTTGTTCCACCACGGAGTTCCCTGGCGACCTGCTATCCTCGTTAATGGTACTGACATCATTAGAACCCACCATTATGAAAACATCATCCTTATCTCCACGCGTTGATGCCAAACTCTTCACTGTTTTTTAGTTCGTAATGAAGAGGAGCGCCAGCGTTTTCACAAACAAACACACCCGAATGTCTGTTCAGATGTTTACACAATTTGTCTGTCAAATTTTTTTGCATGGCTATCTCCATATACATCTACAAGTCCAATAGTATTTTTCTCCGTTGAACTGTATGACCTGGACCCGTGTCTTATTGGACCACTACCGAGACCGACTGATTTTTGGATTGTGTTTTTACGTGAATAGTTCTTTCCTTTTCTTGTTCCCCTCTGTAATTTTGATGGGAAGAACTCACTCTCTTCTTCCTCGGACAAAACTGTAAATCTGTTTTTAATTTCCAAAAAATCAGGTTATTGTGAATTTTCCTTAGCTGCTAGAACCCTTCCTCCATTGTTCGGATAGTGGAAATCATTTTTTCTGCTTCCTCTTGTAGTATTTTGCATTGAACACAATTCTCTTCGTTTTCTGTCTGTAGTGATTTATCTGAGGATTTAATTTCTGTTTGGATGGACGAGCCACATTTAAAGACATTAGACTTCGCCAATGCTTGAACATTCACAACTCTGTGCCTGTTAAACTCAACTTTCGCTTCTTCAAGCTGTCTGGTCAACTCCTGTATTTTATCCACTAAACCAGCTTGTCTACTAGTTAGTTCACTAATCCGACCCACTAACTCATCCTTAGTTTTTAAATGCATGTCTTCAGTCTGGCACTCGACGCTGTATTTCTTTTTAGCACATATTAATTGCGACATTAGTGTCGTTAAGATATTACCAGGAGATGTTATTAACGGGCTAGGTGACAAAGTCCTCATCGTAACCGGGTGATCGCTAGAATGTTTCTCGTTGCAGAAAGCTATTAGTGTTGTTTTTGTTGAATCCGTTCTCAACGATGCTCCACAGGTACGGCCAAGACAACTCCAGTTTATATCACCATTAGCATATTCCCTCCTTTCCCTATATTTATGATTCTTAAAAACAATACAATCTTTACCACTTTTTGTTTGTTCAAGAGTAAAGTCCATGTTACGTACTAAGCTCACTATAATCGATTAATAATAGGGATTATCTACACACGCTCTAAAAGTCACAATATGTGAACCTTCAACTTATCTGAAGACTTCCTCAACACAGTTATGTAGTGCAGGGATAGTATCTTCTAGATTGCAGGCGGATCAATCTGACTGTGCGTGAGTTCTAGTTATCGTTAGTTAACAGTTAGTTCCGCCGCGCCGGTCATAGATAGCAGAGGCATTCACTCCAGATAAGATAAGAAGGTAGCAGAGCGCTTATCTGCGCTTATCTCTATGAATAGCAACGGGACCTCGGGTACGATTTCCAAGAATTAAAACGGCCTTGAGAGGTATCTCATTGATATTGTCCAGTAATATTTTGTACTTACGGTGAAGGATAGTTCAAGCGATTGCTCTATTTCGCGCACGATACGATAACGACCGTTGAGAGTTCCGTTTCTAGACGATTATATTTAAAAACTGGATAAAAATATTAAATCTGTCAAGACACAATTATAACTGGTAATATTATTGTAGGACAGGCCTACCAACCATCCAAAGGAGTATATAAGTGACAACCTCACAACATACAGGGTCTCCATCTTGAATAGTTATTTGTATATGATAAGTGAGCTCGTAGTGTTTATAAGACAGTCCATTGACACTCTGCATCTGTAGTATACAGGGTGACAATTAAGTCTGGAACCCCATTTTTAATTTTTGAACCACAATAGAAAGAAATACCAAAGTTCAAACGTGCTTACTGGTGATAGTAACGCACACATCTGCCCAATTACCGACCAGATATTCCCTTTGGGGGACGGTCCACAAGGAGTCAGACAAAATTCTTAAATAGCAGCATAGGTCAAGTTTGGTATCAAATTAAAGGTCTTACTTAGCAGATTACAATGCCGCAAACCGGACTTCAAAAGGTGGATTCATTCAGTAGTTATAGCTATTTGAATTTTATAACAATTTAACAATGTAAATTATTAAGTATTACAAGTAAACACCAATTTTTAAGTACCTGTGATCAAAGTAAGTGTTCAAAATGTTCCCCTCCCATCATCTAACGATGTAGTAATCAAAGCCAGGAATCAATAATTATTACCAATAACACAATTACTGTTAGAATGTGAAAGTGGCAGATTGAGTCATACACAGCATCCACAGAAACTTAACGTTTGGGCAGGTATTATAGGAAATCAAATTATGGGCCCATTATTTATCAATGGTAATTTAAATGGTGACTCGTATCTAGCAATGCTCCAAAATGAGATAATTCCTGCACTACAAGCTGCTCTTGGTCGACAATTTCAAAGAATTTATTTCCAACAAGATGGCGCGCCACCACACTTTGCTCTCCTTGTTAGAAAATACTTGGATACAATATTCCATCACAGATGGATTGGAAGACGTGGTGCAGTAGAGTGGCCTGCACGTTCCCCTGCTTTATCTCCGCTGGATTTTTTTCTTTTGGGATACCTCAAAGATAAAGTTTATCGTACTAAGCCTCGAGATTTGGCGCACCTAAGAAATCTCATAGTCCAAGAAGCTCAAGATATTCCTCGTGACTACCTTCAAAATGCAGTGGATGGTTTTTAAAACCGCCTAGGACATTGCCAGACGATGGGAGGGGAACATTTTGAACACTTACTTTGATCACAGGTACTTAAAAATTGGTGTTTACTTGTAATACTTAAAAATTTACATTGTTATATTGTTATAAAATTCAAATAGCTATAACTACTGAATGAATCCACCTTTTGAAGTCCGGTTTGCGGCATTGTACTCTGCTAAGTGAGACCTTTAATTTGATACCAAACTGGACCTATGCTGCTATTTAAGAATTTTGTCTGACTCCTTGTGGACCGTCCCCCAAAGGGAATATCTGGTCGGTAATTGGGCAGATGTGTGCGTTACTATCACCAGTAACCACGTTTGAACTTTGGTATTTCTTTCTATTGTGGTTCAAAAATTAAAAAGGGGGTTCCAGACTTAATTGTCACCCTGTATAAGTGACAACCTCACAACATACAGAGTTCTCATCTTGAACAGTTATTTGTACATGATAAGTGAGCTCGTAGTGTTTATAAGACAGTCCATTGACACTCTGCATCTGTAGTATATAAGTGACAACCTCACAACATACAGGGTCTCCATCTTGAATAGTTATTTGTATATGATAAGTGAGCTCGTAGTGTTTATAAGACAGTCCATTGACACTCTGCATCTGTAGTATATAAGTGACAACCTCACAACATACAGGGTCTCCATCTTGAATAGTTATTTGTACATGATAAGTGAGCTCGTAGTGTTTATAAGACAGTCCATTGACACTCTGCATCTGTAGTATATAAGTGACAACCTCACAACATACAGGGTCTCCATCTTGAATAGTTATTTGTACATGATAAGTGAGCTCGTAGTGTTTATAAGACAGTCCATTGACACTCTGCATCTGTAGTATATAAGTGACAACCTTACAACATACAGAGGTCTCCATCTTGAATAGTTATTTGTACATGATAAGTGAGCTCGTAGTGTTTATAAGACAGTCCATTGACACTCTGCATCTGTAGTATATAAGTGACAACCTCACAACATACAGGGTCTCCATCTTGAATAGTTATTTGTACATGATAAGTGAGCTCGTAGTGTTTATAAGACAGTCCATTGACACTCTGCATCTGTAGTATATAAGTGACAACCTTACAACATACAGGGTCTCCATCTTGAATAGTTATTTGTACATGATAAGTGAGCTCGTAGTGTTTATAAGACAGTCCATTGACACTCTGCATCTGTAGTATATAAGTGACAACCTTACAACATACAGGGTCTCCATCTTGAATAGTTATTTGTACATGATAAGTGAGCTCGTAGTGTTTATAAGACAGTCCATTGACACTCTGCATCTGTAGTATATAAGTGACAACCTTACAACATACAGGGTCTCCATCTTGAATAGTTATTTGTACATGATAAGTGAGCTCGTAGTGTTTATAAGACAGTCCATTGACACTCTGCATCTGTAGTATATAAGTGACAACCTTACAACATACAGGGTCTCCATCTTGAATAGTTATTTGGACATGATAAGTGAGCTCGTAGTGTTTATAAGACAGTCCATTGACACTCTGCATCTGTAGTATATAAGTGACAACCTTACAACATACAGAGTTCTCATCTTGAACAGTTATTTGTACATGATAAGTGAGCTCGTAGTGTTTATAAGACAGTCCATTGACACTCTGCATCTGTAGTATATAAGTGACAACCTTACAACATACAGAGTTCTCATCTTGAACAGTTATTTTTATGTGATAAATGATCTTATTAAAAGAATGATCATTGGATACCATGTTGTATATAATGAACAATCTTAAAACATATCAGGTTTTCCTAGTGAATAGTAATTTTATGATTTAAAGGAGGTCGCATTGTTGAAAAGAATGATCCATAGATACCCTATTTTATATAATTTTAAAACTCTCAACACAGCACTTATCCTCGTAAATATTTATTTTAATGAAATAATTAAGCTTATATTGTTGAAAGGTATTGCAAATAAAACCCTATTATATATATATATATATATATATATATATATATATATATATATATATATATATATATATATATATATTATATATATGTATATATATATATGTATATTATTTTACAACATAAAAACTTATCGGGATTTCCTCTTGTTTTTGTATTATCTATTTGGTATAGGAGCTCGTATTAGTTAAAAAAGGATCTATTAGTACCCAGTTGTATGTAATTGACATCATCACAACATATCAGGTTATCTTCCTGTATAGTTCATTGTATCTGACAAATGAAACTCGTAATGTTTAAAAGAATTATATATAGATACCATGTTTCATATAATTTACAACCTCACAATATATCGGTTTTTCCTCTTGTATAGTATAATTCTATCTGGTATAGGAACTCGTATTGTTTAAAAGAATTATATATAGTACACCATGTTTCATATAATTTAAATCCTCACAATATATCAGGTTATCTTCCTGTATAGTTCATTGTATCTGACAAATGAACTCGTAATGTTTAAAACGAATTATATATAGACACCATGTTTCATATAATTTAAAACCTCACAATATATCAGGTTTTTCCTCCTGTATAGTTCATTGTATCTGACAAATGAACTCGTAATGTTTAAAAGAATTATATATAGATACCATGTTTCATATAATTTAAAACCTCACAATATATCAGGTTATCTTCCTGTATAGTTCATTGTATCTGACAAATGAACTCGTAATGTTTAAAAGAATTATATATAGATACCATGTTTCATATAATTTAAAACCTCACAATATATCAGGTTATCTTCCTGTATAGTTCATTGTATCTGACAAATGAACTCGTAATGTTTAAAAGAATTATATATAGACACCATGTTTCATATAATTTAAAACCTCACAATATATCAGGTTATCTTCCTGTATAGTTCATTGTATCTGACAAATGAACTCGTAATGTTTAAAAGAATTATATATAGATACCATGTTTCATATAATTTAAAACCTCACAATATATCAGGTTATCTTCCTGTATAGTTCATTGTATCTGACAAATGAACTCGTAATGTTTAAAAGAATTATATATAGACACCATGTTTCATATAATTTAAAACCTCACAATATATCAGGTTATCTTCCTGTATAGTTCATTGTATCTGACAAATGAACTCGTAATGTTTAAAAGAATTATATATAGATACCATGTTTCATATAATTTAAAACCTCACAATATATCAGGTTTTTCTTCCTGTATAGTTCATTGTATCTGACAAATGAACTCGTAATGTTTAAAAGAATTATATATAGACACCATGTTTCATATAATTTAAAACCTCACAATATATCAGGTTTTCTTCCTGTATAGTTCATTGTATCTGACAAATGAACTCGTAATGTTTAAAAGAATTATATATAGATACCATGTTTCATATAATTTGAAACCTCACAATATATCGGTTTTTCCTCGTGTATAGTTAATTCTATCTGATTTATGAACTCGAAATGTTTAAACGAATGATCTAAGGATACTCTGAAGTATATAATAGACAACAACATAACATACATGGTTTTCCTCGTAAATAGTTTATTCTATTTGAAGAATTGTTCAAATGAATCGTCCATTTACACTCTGTAGTATATAAGTGACAAACTCACACCATTTTAGGTTTTCATCTTGAGTAGTTATTTTTACGTGTTAAATGAGCTCGTATTGTTTAAGGGGAGTGGGTTGTCCCTATCTTTGCCATGTTAAGTTTCAAAATTTTAATGTACCTTTTCTAACAAACTATATAAGATATGGTAATAAACCTCTTACCGTCTCAAAATATAGGTCTTTGGCCACATTTTAACAGAGTATTTTTTGTTTTAAGCACAAAGATTTTTTATATACTTTCAAAAATATGTTTAAAAAAATCTTCATTTTTCAAATTTTTCTTTTTTAATTTTGTATGAACTTATAACTTGAATATCTCTCCGTCTGATTGTTAGGACTAATAATAGGAAGAAACCAAAAAAGTAATAAGATATCTGTTCAAGTTGCTGAGAAAAAGTACATTTATGTAGTGTAAAAAACAACAATTTGCGTGAAAATGGAAAAAAAACTAAAATTACACGAAAAACATGAGTTTATTAACCTTTAGTACCACCCTGCAGCATATGATGGATTGTCAGGGTCATCTTATTCCTCATACTCATCTTCCAGCCTTCGTTTAGCCAATGATGCCTTCTGTCTGATTTTTTTAATGTCTTCTAGCGCTCGGTCTGCGTTGTAGATGCGTTTTTCATCAAGTAATTTCATTGCTTGAATGCAATTTGTCCCTGGCTGAAAACCTAGCCTATGCAAGATTAAACATCTTGTTATGATGTCTTGGTTAAATATAGATACTGCTTCATAAACTCCTAATTCAAGTGTAGGGAGGAGCACAAAAGTTTTTTCGGAACCCGTGACCATATGACATTATTAACTGACTCGTTTGGAGTCGACCGTGAAGACATTTTCTCAAGAGATCAGAGTTTGCTA
Organism: Homalodisca vitripennis; assembly: GCF_021130785.1. Lineage (NCBI taxonomy): Eukaryota > Metazoa > Arthropoda > Insecta > Hemiptera > Cicadellidae > Homalodisca > Homalodisca vitripennis. Next base: position 52,325 of record NW_025777197.1, read on the forward strand.
GATCTGTGAAAATGGGCTTTATTTCTTTCATAATAATGGCTGGAAAATGTGTATGCTCAGTATGGTTGTATGTTTTTCTTGAGCCAAAGCTTTTTGGAATTTACACCAGCTATCTTGTCCTTTTGGACAGAAGTTATGTTCCGGATTTTCATTAGTACTGCCCAAGTGTAAGTATTCCGCCCATATTGCCCACTTCATATCTTGTAAGCTTGAAGTATTCCTTCTTATGGCCAGACCATAATACAATTAGATTGTATTTATAACAGCTTCAGTTAGACGGCCTCGCCCTCCGATAGTTTTGCAATCCTTTAGTTTGTTACGACCCATTCTTGTTTTGAAAGTCCGAAGTCGAGTGCCCATTCTTTTCTGAACGTGCCCTACACATTCTAACTTTTCTACTTTAAATTCAGGTCCATACGGTTTCATTTCTCTTACTGTTGGAAATGCACTAGAGTCGCCATCACCCAAACAATATTTATACCGTATACCATAAAGGTCCTGAGAATTACTAAAACATTCTTTTATTCCGGCAACTTCCATCCCGCCGCTAACTCCTAAATAATTCGCTGAACAGTCTGCATTGTGTTCTTTGTCAAACTAGTTACTAAATACTTTCACATCTATTACCTTCCCTGTAGTATATGACTGACAAACTTACAATATTTTTTTTATTACTTATGAATAGTTATTGTCGTGACAAATACGCTCGTATTGTTCAAAGGAAGAATCTATGGATACCCTGTAGTATATAACTGACAAACTTACAATATTTTTGGTATTCCTTATGAATAGTTATTGTCGTGACAAATACGCTCGTATTGTTCAAAGGAAGAATCTATGGATACCCTGTAGTATATAACTGACAAACTTACAATATTTTTGGTATTCCTTATGAATAGTTATTGTCACGACAAATACGCTCGTATCGTTCAAAGGAAGAATCTATGGATACCCTGTAGTATATAACTGACAAACTTACAATATTTTTGATATTCCTTATGAATAGTTATTGTCGTGACAAATACGCTCGTATTGTTCAAAGGAAGAATCTATGGATACCCTGTAGTATATAACTGACAAACTTACAATATTTTTGGTATTCCTTATGAATAGTTATTGTCGTGACAAATACGCTCGTATTTTTCAAAGGAAGAATCTATGGATACCCTGTAGTATATAACTGACAAACTTACAATATTTTTGGTATTCCTTATGAATAGTTATTGTCGTGACAAATACGCTCGTATTGTTCAAAGGAAGAATCTATGGATACCCTGTAGTATATAACTGACAAACTTACAATATTTTTGGTATTCCTTATGAATAGTTATTGTCGTGACAAATACGCTCGTATCGTTCAAAGGAAGAATCTATGGATACCCTGTAGTATATAACTGACAAACTTACAATATTTTTGGTATTCCTTATGAATAGTTATTGTCGTGACAAATACGCTCGTATTGTTCAAAGGAAGAATCTATGGATACCCTGTAGTATATAACTGACAAACTTACAATATTTTTGGTATTCCTTATGAATAGTTATTGTCGTGACAAATACGCTCGTATTGTTCAAAGGAAGAATCTATGGATACCCTGTAGTATATAACTGACAAACTTACAATATTTTTGGTATTCCTTATGAATAGTTATTGTCGTGACAAATACGCTCGTATTGTTCAAATGAAGAATCTATGGATACCCTGTAGTATATAACTGACAAACTTACAATATTTTTGGTATTCCTAATGAATAGTTATTTCTATGTTATAAATGAGATCGATTGTTTAAAAGAATAGTTTAGTGATACGCTAATGTTTATAATTGACAATCTGAAACCATATTAGACTTTTTTTCGTAAAATGGTATTTCTTTGAGGTAAATGAGCTCGTATTGTTGAATCTATGGATACTCTGTTGTATAGTATTGAGAACATCACAACATACCAGGTTTCCTCGTGAATAGTTAGTTCTATACGGTAAATGAGCTCGTATTGTTGAATCTATGGATAATCTGTTGTATAGTATTGAGAACATCACAACATACCAGGTTTCCTCGTGAATAGTTATTTCTATACGGTAAATGAGCTCGTATTGTTGAATAGAATAATCTATGGATAATCTGTTGTATAGTATTGAGAACATCACAACATACCAGGTATCCTCGTGAATAGTTATTTCTATACGGTAAATGAGCTTGTATTATTTAAAAGAATGGCCTAAGGATACCCTGATGTTTATAACTGCCAACCTGACAACATATCAGGTATTCGTCGTAAATTGTTATTTCCACGTGGTACATGAGGTCGTATTGTTCAAAAGAATGATCTATGGACACTATTGTTTATTGTAGATAACCTTAAAACGTATCAGATTCCCTCGTGAAGAGTAGTTTCGATATAATAACTTGAGCTTGTATTCTATAAATGAATGATCTACGGATACCCTGTGGTTTATAACTGACACCCTCACTTCATATCACGTTTTATTCTTGAGTAGTAATCTTTATGTTATGAACAAGCTCGTATTGTTTAAATGAATGATCTACGTATACCCTGTGGTTTATAACTGACACCCTCACTTCATCTAACGTTTTATTCTTGAGTAGTTATCCTTATGTTATGAACAAGCTCGTATTGTTTAAATGAATGATCTACAGATACCCTGTGGTTTATAACTGACACCCTCACTTCATATCACGTTTTATTCTTGAGCAGTTATCCCTTATATTATGAACAAGCTCGTATTGTTTAAATGAATGATCTACGGATACCCTGTGGTTTATAACTGACACCCTCACTTCATATCACGTTTTATTCTTGAGTAGTTATCCTCATGTTATGAACAAGCTCGTATTGTTTAAATGAATGATCTACGGATACCCTGTGGTTTATAACTGACACCCTCACTTCATATCGCGTTTTATTCTTGAGTAGTAATCTTTATGTTATCAACAAGCTCGTATTGTTTAAAAGAATGATCTACGGATACCCTGTGGTTTATAACTGACACCCTCACTTCATATCACGTTTTATTCTTGAGTAGTAATCTTTATGTTATGAACAAGCTCGTATTGTTTAAAATAATGATCTACGGATACCCTGTGGTTTATAACTGACACCCTCACTTCATATCACGTTTTATTCTTCAGTAGTAATCTTTAGTTATGAACAAGCTCGTATTGTTTAAAAGAATGATCTACGGATACCCTGTGGTTTATAACTGACACCCTCACTTCATATCACGTTTTTATTCTTGAGTAGTAATCTTTATGTTATGAACAAGCTCGTATTGTTTAAAATAATGATCTACGGATACCCTGTGGTTTATAACTGACACCCTCACTTCATATCACGTTTTATTCTTGAGTAGTAATCTTTATGTTATGAACAAGCTCGTATTGTTTAAAAGAATGATCTACAGATACCCTGTGGTTTATAACTGACACCCTCACTTCACGTCACCTTTTATTCTTGAGTAGTTATCTTTATTTTATGAACAAGCTCGTATTGTTTAAAATAATGATCTACGGATACCCTGTGGTTTATAACTGACACCCTCACTTCACTTCACCTTTTATTCTTGAGTAGTAATCTTTATTTTATGAACAAGCTCGTATTGTTTAAAAGAATGATCTACGGATACCCTGTGGTTTATAACTGACACCCTCACTTCATATCACGTTTTATTCTTGAGTAGTAATCTTTATGTTATGAACAAGCTCGTATTGTTTAAAAGAATGATCTACAGATACCCTGTGGTTTATAACTGACACCCTCACTTCACGTCACCTTTTATTCTTGAGTAGTTATCTTTATTTTATGAACAAGCTCGTATTGTTTAAAATAATGATCTACGGATACCCTGTGGTTTATAACTGACACCCTCACTTCACTTCACCTTTTATTCTTGAGTAGTAATCTTTATTTTATGAACAAGCTCGTATTGTTTAAAAGAATGATCTATGGATACCCTGTGGTTTATAACTGACACCCTCACTTCATATCACGTTTTATTCTTGAGTAGTAATCTTTATTTTATGAACAAGCTTGTATTGTTTAAAAAATGATTATAATACTCTGTTATATATTATTAAGAAACTTACAAAATATTAGTTTTTTTGTGAATAGTCATTTCTAAATCTTAAAGGATTTTTTTATTTATTTATAAATAATGTATACATTACTGCTTCTGCTAAGTTATACAACTTGCGAACAGAGTCCAATACGCAATGTAAATATTTATACAATCTAAATAAGTTGGTATGTATTTAAATCATTTTATTATTATTTTATGTATTGTCCCTATTTAAAGTATATGGCACTGGGTGGGCTTAAAAATAACAATTAAAATAGTGGCTGGTAAAGGTAACTACCGCATCAAAAAAAAAGACTGACATATCGTCAACAATATAACTAACAATAAATAGATCCATGTAAAATAATAAAAATAACAATAACAATAACCCACCAAGAACAACAAAAGTGAGGACATAACAGAAACATTACAATAAGTTAAATAAATACTAACGGAAATAGAGTAGAAATATACGAACATTTCTATAAATTTTAACAATAGTAATAACAATATGTTTAATTCATTTTCAGACAAGTCTGTATCATTGTCATCTGCTAGCTTGGCAAACAAACCTAATACTTTGCTCCTTCGGTAATTATTACTCGATTGTTTGTTTGATTGTGCATTGGTTGTTAGTGAAAGTGAAATAAACCTTTCTTATCAGCAGTTGTATCAAAAGGCATTTTTATAATACGTACAGTTAGTTCCCGTCCTGTCCCCGTCGCGTGCTCATCGTCCATGTCAGCACTACGTAGTGTATAGTTCTGTGTAAGTAAAGTGGTTATGCAGGAGTTTTCCAAGTGAAGTGTTTCGTGGGTTAAAGTGAAAAGTATTGTCAATGGTATTGTAATGTATGGGGTGAGTCTTTAGCTACATTATTCTCTTATATTACACATTTTTAGCTTTCAGCACTTTCTTAGTCCATTAGCATATTAAATATTTTGGATTTAAATCGTAAATGGTTTATAGAGCTATCATCAATATATTTATGAATCTTATTGTACAGGTGCGGCACGACGTAGTTCGGTAGGCGCTTTCCATAAAATGAATTCTGTTTAGGCACTTCAAAGGTCTCTTTACTCGTTGTGTATACTTTTTTGTGAATAATGCGTCTAAGATCGTTTCTTTGTACATTTGTTATTATTGTGTTATATGTATATAAATCAATTTAAGAGTGCTTTTGCTTCTTTTCTTAGGTCTGCCAACTGTATATTTTCGTTTTTAATTTTTTCTTAGTAATACATTTAAACCTTTGTATGTTTTTTATTTTATTTAAATGTGTCTTAGCAGCTGTTCCTGAGACATTTACACCGTACCTAATAACTGACTCAACCAATACCTTCTATATTGTTATCTTTAATGTTCTGCCTATTGTGCTGCCTATTCTGTACATTAATATTAACAAGGTGTCAGTTTCTTTTTTAGTTCATTAATGTGGTCTTTCCAAATTTACTTATTGTCTACCAAAACTGCTAAATATTTACATGTCTCTGTTAATTTTATAGTCTCTATTCTTACATACACTCTATTCTTCCAAATTGTATTCATATGTATACACTCACATGGGTAATATTTAATTTGTGGAAATTCTATTACTTTTAAATTTTGTATGTGAAAATGCATCATTACTGTTTTTAGCCAATTAATAACGAGTGCTTTATCATGTACCCTCTTTGTTGGTTTAGTAAAATCTTATTGGACGGATTTCTGTGCTAAATTCTTCTTCTTGTGCCCTGACGACAGGACTATGCCATCGGCATGTGCCCAAATATTACATTCTCTTACAATCTCAAACATTTCATTTATATAAACTATGAACATTAGCGGACCGAGGTGGTACACCTTGTGGTATCCCGTAGGCCACATCTTTTAATTCACTGTTACATTCATATACTTTTATTCTGAATTTTCTGTTTTTTTAAATATGACTCAAGCCATCTTAGATACATACCTTTTATTCCTGTTTTATTTAATGCATCAACCAATCATGAATGATCGATTTTATCGAAAAGCCTTAGACAAATCGATATAAAGTGCTAGCATATGACGACGTGTATCTAATGTATAGTTTATAAAATTCATAAATTCTTTTAAGGCATGCTCTGTGCTTTTTTATTTTTGAAAAGCAAATGGGTGTTCGTTTATTTTGCTATTTTCAGTAATGTATTTATATAAGTGGGTCTCTCTAGTGCTGGGAGTATTGCTATTGGGCGGTAATTCTGTATTCGAGGCTTTTATTTTCCTTTGTGTATAGGTCTTATAATTGAGGTCTTTAGGCATTCAGGGAATATTTCTTGGCTTGAGGAATTGTTTATTAGGCTAGAAAGCAGTTCTGATAATTGGTCTATCACTGTTACAATCCCCTTTAATCTTATATTATCTGAGCCTGGAGATTTATTAATATCCATCTTTAGTACAATATCTTTAATGGTTTCTGACTTTAATCTAGGTATATATAGGCAACACTGATCCATTTTACGGTCTCTGTCTTGAAACGTTCTGTTGTTTTTACACTTGTGTTTAATTTGATCCACAGTTCTACAAAATAGTTGGCAAACTTACTTACAGTATCTTTGTTTGTATTCTCTGCACTGATTGCTACCATTAGTACTTCATGTAAGGACTTCCTTTGTTTCTGCCCAGTAGACTAATTAAAGTTTTTTTAATGTCGCATTTTGTGTTATTAAAATGAGCCACGTAGTACTTGTTTTTCTTATATTTAATCATATTGTTCACTCTATTTCTGAATTTAGTATTGTATTGTCTTGTCTATATTGTTTCTTATTTGGATTTGACTTCCATATTATAAATAGCTTATCCCTTTAACCATATAAAGTAAGTCATAGTACATCCACTCTTTTATTATTTTACGTTTGTTATTTACGGATAAAATATTTTCTGGTAAGCTTGGTTTTATGTTCGCATTATACACTTTACTGAATGTGTCAAGCAATTTGCAAAACCCCTCATTGACATCCTCTGTAACTATTGCCCTCTGTAACTATTGCTCTCTGTAACTATTGCCCTCTGTAACTATTGCTCTCTGTAACTATCGCTCTCTGTAACTATTGTCCTCTGTAACTATTGCCCTCTGTAACTATTGTCCTCTGTAACTATTGCTCTCTGTAACTATTGCCCTCTGTAACTATTGCCCTCTGTAACTATCGCTCTCTGTAACTATTGCTCTCTGTAACTATTGCCCTCTGTAACTATCGCTCTCTGTAACTATTGCCATCTGTAACTATCGCTCTCTGTAACTATTGCCCTCTGTAACTATCGCTCTCTGTAACTATTGCCCTCTGTAACTATCGCTCTCTGTAACTATTGCCCTCTGTAACTATCGCTCTCTGTAACTAATGTCCTCTGTAACTATTGCCCTCTGTAACTATTGCTCTCTGTAACTATTGTCCTCTGTAAACTATTGCTCTCTGTAACTATCGCTCTCTGTAACTATTGCCCTCTGTAACTATTGCTCTCTGTAACTATTGCCCTCTGTAACTATCGCTCTCTGTAACTATTGCCCTCTGTAACTATCGCTCTCTGTAACTATCGCTCTCTGTAACTATTGCCCTCTGTAACTATCGCTCTCTGTAACTATTGCCATCTGTAACTATCGCTCTCTGTAACTATTGCCCTCTGTAACTATCGCTCTCTGTAACTATTGCCCTCTGTAACTATCGCTCTCTGTAACTATTGCTCTCTGTAACTATTGCCCTCTGTAACTATCGCTCTCTGTAACTATTGCCCTCTGTAACTATTGTCCTCTGTAACTATTGCTCTCTGTAACTATCGCTCTCTGTAACTATTGCCCTCTGTAACTATTGCCCTCTGTAACTATTGCTCTCTGTAACTATTGCTCTCTGTAACTATTGCCCTCTGTAACTATCGTACTCTGTAACTATCGCTCTCTGTAACTATTGCCCTCTGTAACTATTGCTCTCTGTAACTATTGCCCTCTGTAACTATTGCTCTCTGTAACTATTGTCCTCTGTAACTATTGCTCTCTGTAACTATTGCTCTCTGTAACTATTGCTCTCTGTAACTATTGCTCTCTGTAACTATTGCCCTCTGTAACTATCGCTCTCTGTAACTATTGCCCGCTGTAACTATTGCCCTCTGTAACTATTGCTCTCTGTAACTATCGCTCTCTGTAACTATTGCCCTCTGTAACTATCGCTCTCTGTAACTATTGCCCTCTGTAACTATTGCCCTCTGTAACTATTGCCCTCTGTAACTATTGCCCTCTGTAACTATCGCTCTCTGTAACTATCGCTCTCTGTAACTATTGCCCTCTGTAACTATCCCTCTCTGTAACTATTGCCCTCTGTAACTATCGCTCTCTGTAACTATTGCCCTCTGTAACTATCGCTCTCTGTAACTATTGCCCTCTGTAACTATCGCTCTCTGTAACTATTGCCCTCTGTAACTATCGCTCTCTGTAACTATTGCCCTCTGTAACTATCGCTCTCTGTAACTATTGCCCTCTGTAACTATTGCTCTCTGTAACTATTGTCCTCTGTAACTATTGCTCTCTGTAACTATTGTCCTCTGTAACTATTGCTCTCTGTAACTATTGCTCTCTGTAACTATTGTCCTCTGTAACTATTGCTCTCTGTAACTATTGCCCTCTGTAACTATCGCTCTCTGTAACTATTGCCCGCTGTAACTATTGCCCTCTGTAACTATTGCTCTCTGTAACTATCGCTCTCTGTAACTATTGCCCTCTGTAACTATCGCTCTCTGTAACTATTGCCCTCTGTAACTATTGCCCTCTGTAACTATTGCCCTCTGTAACTATTGCCCTCTGTAACTATCGCTCTCTGTAACTATCGCTCTCTGTAACTATTGCCCTCTGTAACTATTGCCCTCTGTAACTATCGCTCTCTGTAACTATTGCCCTCTGTAACTATTGCCCTCTGTAAACTATTGCCCTCTGTAACTATTGCCCTCTGTAACTATTGCTCTCTGTAACTATTGCCCTCTGTAACTATTGCCCTCTGTAACTATTGCCCTCCAATCGGTGTTTGTCAAACTGTACTTTAACTTCCTTTCGTTATACAGGCCCCATTTTGACTAGTTTTATAGTTTTAGTGATTTGTTATTTAAATTTAACAGTCAAACTATGGGATAATGGTCCGATATTTTTGTTTTTATTAATCCAGTATTATTATTCTCAAATAATGTTCTCATAAATATATGGTCAATACACGATTTTACAACGACTTCTAATCTGACTTCCTTTCTGGTATACCCCACCCCTGCTAAGTCCCCAAACAGCTAGAATTGTTCCATACTCCTCAACGTGTTGATCTTTTTTATCAGTTAAATCTATATTAACGTCTCCTATCAGCACAAATATTTTATAATTGATCAGCTACTTAGTTCTGAATCTATTTCGCACAGAAAACGTTTTATTGACAATTGACAATTTGCTCGAAGAAATAGGTAGTCTGTAGATGGCTTTTAGGCATATCTTGTCTTTGAATCCTGCAACTAAAATTTCACCCCATAAGCATTCGTATAATTCTGTATTGTTGTTTAGTACTGTTAGTAGTATTTTGTTTGATTTATAAAAAATTAATAAGCCTCCTCCTGCTTTGGTTTTCCTTAACTTAAAAGTTTTTCATAGTTTGGTATGCTGTAATAATTTATTTCATTCTTCTCACAAAAGACTTCCGATAAGATTATTAAATCAAAATCTCTGTTTGACAGTTTAATCTGCTTTATGAGTTCATCTCAACGGTTTACTATTGAGCCATTTTGTTTATAACATATATTTAGTGAATTAGACCAACTACTTAGACCAAGGTGTCTCTGGAAGTTTACATTTTCATCATTAAAATCTATATCATTCATTGTAATAGTTAAAAGCTACTAGCTGAGCAGGCCTAATAGTTCTCACAAATCCTCACAACATAAATATTAATCTATTACTAGGCCTACCTAAAACTAATGACCTTGTGCATATTATTGAATTAAAGAGCAATTAATTATTTACTGACCTAAAAGAGTTAACAATTTTCTACTTAATACCTAAGTATCTAAACTAAACCAATTTTTCTAAGTTCTCTAAAGAACTTGATCACTAACACTTGCCTGTCGTCTTGTTTCTTCTCTACTAGGATCTTCCCTTCCCTGGACCAAACATAGTTGTACTTGTGGGCTCTTGTTGTCTGTTTAATGTCCATCAGCAAGGTCCGGTACTTGGACAGAGGTTCTCGTTGAAGTCGGTTTTCGGAATTCTGGCCTTCTTCCCCGCTCTCAGCCACTCATGATTTTAGGGATTCCCTTAACTTTATTATTGACAAACTCACTTCATCTAAGGTTTTCCTAGGGAATAGTTATTTCTTTGTGATTAATAAGCTCGTATTGATTACAAGAATAATAAAATAGATACCCTGTTCTATATAAATAACTAGCTGTTTCCCGCGGCTTCGCACGCTATTCGTAAACTTTGCCTGTATATGAGCACTTCTGGTTCAAGTGAATTATATTTCCAATGCCGATGTAGAGTTTGTCTTGTTGCGACGACCAAGGAAATTTGTCAAATGTGTATGTTTACAGCCACTGTACACGTACATGTACTTTATTATAAAGTGGTCCAAACCTCAACCTTTAAGTTCAACCAGAAAGATATTTTAAAGACAAATATACATAATAATTTAGCGCCTTCAAATAATGTTTGGCTATTTAATATACGTAACTGTCTTGTAATTGCAGTTTATAATGTGCCGGCGCTTCGAAAACTTTTATCTATTTCAGCGCCTCCTGGTGGCGAGTTACATCAATTGGCATAGCATATAAACCTTCTACATGGAAAAATACACGTACATACAAACTTTCATAATAATAGGACAAATAATTTACGATTCCATAAAGGACAAACACGAACATTCATTTATATATAAATATATATATTTCCTCCTGAATAGTTATTTCTATATGAAAAATGGGCTCGTATTGATTAAAAGAATGATCTGTGTATACTCTGTTGCATGTAACTGATAACCTCAAAACATACCAGGTTTTTCTCTTGAATAGTTATTTCTTTTTGAAAAATGGGCTCGTATTGATTAAAAGAATGATCTGTGTATACTGTGTATTTCTGTTGCATGTAACTGATAACCTCAAAACATACCAGGTTTTTCTCTTGAATAGTTATTTCTTTTTGAAAAATGGGCTCGTATTGATTAAAAGAATGATCTGTGTATACTCTGTTGCATGTAACTGATAACCTCACAACATACCAGGTTTTCCTCCTGAATAGTTATTTCTGTTTGATAAATGAGCTCGTATTGATTAAAAGAATGATCTGTGTATACTCTGTTGAATGTAACTGATAACCTCACAACATACCAGGATTTCCTACTGAACACTTATTTCTGTTTGATAAATGAGCTCGTATTGATTAAAAGAATGATCTGTGTATACTCTGTTGCATGTAACTGATAACCTCAAAACATACCAGGTTTTCCTCCTGAATAGTTATTTCTATTTGAAAAATGGGCTCGTATTAATTAAAAGAATGATCTGTGTATACTCTGTTGCATGTAACTGATAACCTCACAACATACCAGGATTTCCTACTGAATAGTTATTTCTGTTTGATAAATGAGCTCGTATTGATTAAAAGAATGATCTGTGTATACTCTGTTGCATGTAACTGATATCCTCAAAACATACCAGGTTTTCCTCCTGAATAGTTATTTCTATTTGATAAATGAGCTCGTATTGATTAAAAGAATGATCTGTGTATACTGTGTATTTCTGTTGCATGTAACTGATAACCTCAAAATATACCAGGTTTTTCTCTTGAATAGTTATTTCTTTTTGAAAAATGGGCTCGTATTGATTAAAAGAATGATCTGTGTATACTCTGTTGAATGTAACTGATAACCTCAATACATACCAGGTTTTCCTCCTGAATAGTTATTTCTATTTGATAAATGAGCTCGTATTGATTAAAAGAATGATCTGTGTATACTCTGTTGCATGTAACTGATAACCTCACAACATACCAGGTTTTCCTCCTGAATAGTTATTTCTGTTTGATAAATGAGCTCGTATTGATTAAAAGAATGATCTGTGTATACTCTGTTGAATGTAACTGATAACCTCACAACATACCAGGATTTCCTACTGAATAGTTATTTCTGTTTGATAAATGAGCTCGTATTGATTAAAAGAATGATCTGTGTATACTCTGTTGCATGTAACTGATAACCTCAAAACATATCAGGTTTTCCTCCTGAATAGTTATTTCTATTTGAAAAATGGGCTCGTATTAATTAAAAGAATTATCTGTGTATACTCTGTTGCATGTAACTGATAACCTCACAACATACCAGGATTTCCTACTGAATAGTTATTTCTGTTTGATAAATGAGCTCGTATTGATTAAAAGAATGATCTGTGTATACTGTGTTGCATGTAACTGATAGCCTCACAACATACCAGGTTTTCCTCCTGAATAGTTATAGTGAATAGATGTAACTTCCGTATTGGAAGCGTGTGGAGGGGCAGCGGGCAGTGGGGAGACTGATGCGGCGGTGTTGCCGCGTTGGTGCGGGCACTGCCGTGAGCGGTCACTTTCTTATCGAACACTGAGAAGAGAACATCAGACGGTGCGCGCCAGCGTACTTACCGACAAACAACGCGTCAGTGTGTGTTGTCTTTTGATTGATTACACTAGTAATCAGAAACGAAATTTCTCTAACTTAACACAAATATGTGCGATATTAATATGTTACCATTATACTATATAATAATCTACTACTACTAAATAATTCGGATATCGTGAAGGACAAATAATTTGGGTACTCTGAAAACCTAATATTGCATTCACAGTACGAATATATTTATCGCGAAGCCACGCCTGAATTTCCGCTTTTTTGTTACGTTGCGTTGGGGCCTTATCTAAAATCTTGGAGTGGTATGGGGCGTTGTCCATAACAATAACCGATGGAGCAGAAATGTTAGGTAGAAGTGATTCTCTGAACCATTTTGAAAAAGTGTCATGGTTCATTTCTTCATGGTAGTCTGTGGTTTGCTTTGAAGCGAATAACAAGCAATAATTAGGAACAAACCCTCCAGATGTACCAGCATGCAGTAAAATAAGCCTACCGCTTTTGCCAATATGCCTTTGCCTATGTGGCAACAGTGCCTGTTACTATGGCAACCGCGTCAGACGCTCCTCGCTCCTATTGGTCAGGTAGCCAAAAAGGCAGTTCTCCCTCTCACTCCAACGTCAGAACGCCCCACCACGCCGATACGGAAGTTATATCTATTCGACTATATCTGTATTTGAAAAATGAGCTCGTATTGATTAAAAGAATGATCTGTATATACTCTGTTGCATGTAACTGATAACCTCAAAACATACCAGGTTTTCCTCCTGAATAAGTTATTTCTGTTTGATAAATGAGCTCGTATTGATTAAAAGAATGATCTGTGTATACTCTGTTGCATGTAACTGATAACCTCAAAACATACCAGGTTTTCCTCCTGAATAAGTTATTTCTGTTTGAAAAATGAACTCGTATTGATTAAAAGAATGATCTGTATATACTCTGTTGCATGTAACTGATAACCTCAAAACATACCAGGTTTTACTCCTGAATAAGTTATTTCTGTTTGATAAATGAGCTCGTATTGATTAAAAGAATGATCTGTGTATACTCTGTTGCATGTAACTGATAACCTCAAAACATACCAGGTTTTCCTCCTGAATAGTTATTTCTGTCTGAAAAATGAGCTCGTATTGATTAAAATAATGATCCGTTGATAGTCCTGTAGTCATGTTGTTGTGGTAAATATTTATTTAATTTATTTTTTGTATTCAGAACTGGCATTTAATTCTACCTAAAACTTCAATTTAAAGATTCAAGATTACCTTATCTGTGTAAGTGAATATGTGTGAATAAACGTTACCAAATTACTTTGTAAAAATGTTTTATAAATACTTAAATACAGTCTACATAAAGTGTTGGCTAGTGCACTTTCTAAAGGGTTAATTAATACAGTCACTTATTTCAATACGGTACGAAATAAAAAACAGATGGGTTCATCTACAACATACTACTTTATAATCTAATTATGAGTAATGTAGAGATGGTGGTCAGTTAAAATTACAGTGTACATAAGTTTTATGTTTAGATTAGATCTAGTGGAAAAAGCATTTGCTAAAAATGGCAATGTATAAACTGTGTGGTACATAGAAAATTTATAAAATGTACTATTCTATATTTCACATATTAATTCAAGTTCAACCCTTATGAAATCAGGTCGAATGAGTGGCAAATATTGGAAGCAGTAGGGGGGGGGGGTTGTTACAATGGTGTTACAAACCTTTCCTGCCATATCTAATACGGGTGATCCAAAATATAAATAAAGAGAAATATGGAAAATTTAATTCACACTACAGAAATCTAAAAGTTATTGACTAAATTATTTATAGGTAATATAACGCACAATCGTAAGTTCTGTCTGAGGTAATTCTATTCTTCCTTGTGCCCCCAGCGAATGTGCAGGGAGTACAGGGTGTGTCGAGTCACAGGGTAGTTATAACATTAGCGGTCACATTAGCCTACATTTCTATCACAGCCCTCATAAAATATATGCACTTTGACATGGGATGCACAAAACATCTTCTTTTATCGTAAGAAAATTAACGAGTGTATTTTAAAATTTTATTAAAAACGAAATAAAATTGTAACGATAACAGTAGTATAGTCGTTGTCTTTCTTGCTACACGACGAAGATGTCCTGGCGGAGTTCGTCCACCAGGGGGAAGTTTTCTTCGCTGTGGAAACCCTTCTTCACTGCCCTCCACTCAGTCAGGGGCGAGGTCCCGCGCGGCTCCAGCGTGCGGCATCGCCTGGACAACATTGAACACTGTAACCAAGTAATTCTACAGTACAGTGTATTTGTACTTATTAATTATTTTAGTTACTACTTCACTGCCCTCCACTCAGTCAGGGGCGAAGTCCCGCGCGGTTCCAGCGTGCGGCATCGTCTGGACAACATTGAACGCTGTAACCAAATAATTCTACAGTAAGTAGCCTATATTTGTACTTATTAATTACTTTAGTTACTACTTCACTGCCCTCCACTCAATCAGGGGCGAGGTCCCGCGCGGCTCCAGCGTGCGGCATCGTCTGGACAACATTGAACACTGTAACGACGCAGCTCATGTCTCGGTCCGTTTAACCGGTTTCTATCTGTTACAGTACAATGAGGTCTATGTCAGCGCGTAGTGACTGTAGTGATTGAGCAATGTTACGCGAGACCAGCCAGTAGCGAGTGAGTGAGAACGACGCAGCGACGGTACTTCACAGCTCATGTCTCGGTCCGTTTAACCGCTTTATAGCCGTTACAATATAAGAGGTCCTGTCGCTTTATGGCCAGTTACAAACCTACAGAGTTTGTTTGTGTCTGAGATTTTTTTACTTTTTTATAAAATTACAGTGAAAAAAGTAAATTATTTGACATAGTTATTGGGTTTGAAGGTAATTTCGTTATTACCCAAATCATTTACCCAAAATTGCCCATGCTTAATTTTATTATCCCCTCTTAGTGAAATTTTTATTTCTCTTGAAACTTTTTTGTGTGGCAGATAATAAACTTTACAAGTTATTTTTGTTTCATTGTGTCTTTTACAAAATTATACGTTAGTGATATGATAATTAATATAATGTTCTTTCGTAAATGGTTAAACGTTAAATAAATTCCGGGAGGACTCAGTATTCCAACTACTCTATATAATCGCAATACCATTGAGTATCAATGACATCCTATTCCAGGCGTGTGCCTCTAACATATACGTTGCTAATAACAGCAGAAGTGATTTGGAGGTCATTTTGTTAGTAGAGAATATTATAACAGTATTTAATACACTGTATTGTTATCAGTTTTAGTGCTTTTTCCTATCAAAACGCTCAAAGTTACGCTTATAATCAATTGTTACGTAAGTTTTATATCTAATAACTCGTTAATAACATATAATTCGTTTAAAATGTTATTTAGTGATTTGGAGATTCCAGTCTGCCGCGCCGTAACCGAAATGATAATGTTTTTTCTCCATGCACTCCTTTGGTATTGCCACAAACTTTATGAATGGAATAATGGTTGATGGTAGTAGTCACTGTAATCATGTTCTTACCCTATACGCTCCATTGGTGATGTCACAAACTTTATGAATGGAATAATGGTTGATTATAGTAGTCACTGTAATCATGTTCTTATTCTATACGCTCCATTGGTGATGTCACAAACTTTATGAGTGGAATAATGGTTGATGGTAGTAGTCACTGTACTCATGTTCTTATTCAATACGCTCCATTGGTGATGTCACAAACTTTATGAATGGAATAATGGTTGATGGTAGTAGTCACTGTAATCATGTTCTTATTCTATACGTTCTATTGATATTGTCACAAACGTTATGAATGGAATACTGTTTGATGGTAGTAGTCACTGTAATCATATTCTTACCCTATACGCTCCATTGGTGATGTCACAAACGTTATGAATGGAATAATGGTTGATGGTAGTAGCTACTGTAATCATATTCTTACCCTATACGCTCCATTGGTGATGTCACAAACTTTATGAATGGAATAATGGTTGATGGTAGTAGCTACTGTAATCATATTCTTACCCTATACGCTCCATTGGTGATGTCACAAACTTTATGAATGGAATAATGGTTGATGGTAGTAGCTACTGTAATCATATTCTTACCCTATACGCTCCATTGGTGATGTCACAAACTTTACGAATGGAATAATGGTTGATGGTAGCAGTCACTGTAATCATGTTCTTACTTTATACGCTCCATGGTTATCGTCACAAACGTATTGAATAATGGAATAATGGTTGATGGTAGTAGTCACTGTAATCATGTTCTTATTCTATACGTTCTATTGATATTGTCAAAAACGTTATGAATGGAATAGTGCTTGATGGTAGTAGTCACTGTAATCATGTTCTTACCCTATAAGTTACGCTCCATTCATATTGTAACAGAGGTCATGAATGGAATAGTGTTGATTTGGCAAATAGGTTTATAGTAGCCAATTTCATCAAAATTTTTTTGTTCATAATTGAATATGTTAAAGAAGTTAATAAATAGAAACAAAACTGCACAAACTATCACCACTTATGTACCGGATACCAGTGGCAACATTACCAATACACGTTCTGGTAAAAAGTCGTGTGAAATCATGTTTAAATACTGAGGACCCGGCTTGCACTATTGGAGTTGCCAACTCGTACTTAGCACTACACCCAGGTTTTCATCTCCTCCATTATGACATTTACTCAGTTGTAAAATGATATATACTTCTCAATATACAAAATAGTTTTTTTGGGATTATGCAGAGTTTCACTACAAAATTTTAAAACTGTATCCTGCATTAAAGGCTTACTTCATAATATAACATAACCAACTACTGCTGAGAATCGCTACTCATATGATAACCTACTCAGATATGAGATGCTACTCAGATATGAGATGCTACTCAGATATGATAGGCTACTAAGATATGAGAGGGTACTCAGATATGAGAGGCTACATGAAAAGGATAGTAGTTTAATTATTGCGGATTTGATACTCTTTTCTTACTTTTCCTAATTAGATAAAAAAATTACTATTCGATGAAATTGAACAAAGATGATTACCTAACTCAAAGTGAAAAATTATATTAATATACAGACCTTTTAAATCTGCAACTATTATTAAAATACCATTAATTCTTTCAAAAAAATCTTATTCTTTAGTTAATTGCTTCACATGATACGGTAATACAGTTTTGCTCAATGTACAAACAGTGAATTTTTCAAAACAATTAAAGTTTGGTGAGTTCTGTTATACATCACCCAGTTCCCTATTTTAGAAAGAGAATTTTCAACGATTGACGTTAGGTGATGTGATAAGAGAAATCAGCTACAAAATTGTAATGCTAGTGAATAAAAGAGGGTAATTAAATATATTAAAAAAACTATTTTTCTAAAAAAGCCCCGTGCAAAGTTAGACGGAGTTATCAATATCAGATCGTTGGTTTTTTAAGTATTAATGAAGAAGGTACGAAAAGTGCGCGCAAACACTCAATCTTACTTTGTGTATTAGAGAATAACAAAGGTTTAGCAAAGGTTTTATATTTCACCCCAAGGCTCTTCCACAACCAGCGACTAGCAGCAATCCCCAATGAAAACATGTTTGATGGTCTAAGCGTCTTGGTTATTTGGTTCTATTACACAGAGCTAAATCAAAGGGTTGTTTTATTTAGATTGGCTGGTGAAGGGAAGCGTTTTAAACAAGTCGTGGGATCGCGGCCAACATGCAATGCTCGCTGGACAGTGAACAAGTGACAGCTCACAGTAGTTCTCAATCCACAAACTCGCCTTGATACACCATCGGTAGAAATTAATACACAATCGGTAGAACTTGATACACATTGAGTAGAACTTTATTCATGTAATGCGTGCTGGACAGGTAATAAGTGCCAGCTCACATAGCTCTCAATCCGTAAACTGACCTTGATACATAATAGGTAGAACTTAATGCACAATCGGTATAATTTTATACACAATCGGTAGAACTTGATACACAACCGGTAGAACTTACTACACAATGGGTAGAACTTAATACACGTTGGGATAGAACTTGATACATGTAATGCGTGCTGGACAGGAAATAAGTGAAAGCTCACAGTAGTTCTCAATCCACAAACTCGCCTTGATACACCATCGGTAGAAATTGATACATGTAATGCGTGCTGGACAGGTAATAAGTGACAGCTCACGTAGCTCTCAGTCCGTAAACTGACCTTGATACACAATGGGTAGAACGAGATACACATTGCGTACAACTTGATACATGTAATGCGTGCTGAACAGATAATAAGTGCCAGCTCACGTAGCTCTCAATCCACAAATTGACCTTGATACACAATGGGTAGAACTTAATACACGTTGGGTAGAACTTGATACATGTAATGCGTGCTGGTCAGGTAATAAGTGACAGCTCACGTAGCTCTCAAACCGCAAACTAACCTTGATACACAATGGGTAGAACTTGATACACATTGGGTAGAACTTTATACATGTAATGCGTGCTGGACAGGTAATAAATGCCAGCTCACGTAGCTCTCAATCCGCAAACTGACCATGATACACAATGGGTAGAACGTGATACACATTGGGTACAACTTGATACACATTGAGTAGAACTTGATACATGTAATGCGTGCTGGACAGGTAATAAGTGACAGCTCACGTAGCTCTCAATCCGTAAACTGACCTTGATATACAATGGGTAGAACTTGATACACATTGGGTAGAACTTGATACATGTAATGCGTGCTGGACAGGTAATAAGGGACAGCTCACGTAGCTCTCAATCCGCAAACTGACCTTGATACACAATGGGTAGAACTTGATACACGTTGGGTAGAACTTGATACATGTAATGCGTGCTGGACAGGTAATAAGTGCCAGCTCACGTAGATCTCAATCCGCAAACTGACCTTGATACACAATGGGTAGAACTTGGTACAAATTGGGTAGAACTTCATACATGTAATGCGTACTGGACAGGTAATAAGTGACAGCTCACGTAGCTGTCAATCCGTAAACCGACCTTGATACATAATGGGTAGAACTTAATACACGTTGGGTAGAACTTGATACATGTAATGCGTACTGGACAGGTAATAAGTTCCAGCTCACGTAGCTCTCAATCCGTAAACTGACCTTGATACACAATGGGTAGAACTTGAAACACATTGGGTAGAACTTGATACATGTAATGCATGCTGGACAGATAATAAGTGCCAGCTCACGTAGCTCCCAATCCGTAAACTAACCTTTATACACAATGGGTAGAACCTGATACACATTGAGTAGAACTTGATACACATTGGGTAGAACTTGATTCATGTAATGCGTGCTGGACAGGTAATAAGTGACCGCTCACGTAGCTCTCAATCCGCAAACTGACCTTGATACACAATGGGTAGAACTTGATACATGTAATGCGTGCTGGACAGGTAATAAGTTTCAGCTCACGTAGCTCTCAATCCGCAAACTGACCTTGATACACAATGGGTATAACTTGATACATGTAATGCGTACTGGACAGGTAATAAGTGACAGCTCACGTAGCTCTCAATCCGTAAACTGACCTTGATACACAATGGGTAGAACTTGATACATGTAATGCGTGCTGGACAGGTAATAAGTGACCGCTCACGTAGCTCTCAATCCGCAAACTGACCTTGATACACAATGGGTAGAACTTGATACATGTAATGCGTGCTGGACAGGTAATAAGTTTCAGCTCACGTAGCTCTCAATCCGCAAACTGACCTTGATACACAATGGGTATAACTTGATACATGTAATGCGTACTGGACAGGTAATAAGTGACAGCTCACGTAGCTCTCAATCCGCAAACTGACCTTGATACACATTGGGTATAACTTGATACATGTAATGCGTACTGGACAGGTAATAAGTGACAGCTCACGTAGCTCTCAATCCGTAAACTGACCTTGATAAACAATGGGTAGAACTTGATACACATTGGGTAGAACTTGATACATTTAATGCGTACTGGACAGGTAATAAGTGACAGCTCACGTAGCTCTCAATCCGCAAACTGACCTTGATACACAATGGGTAGAACTTGATACACATTGAGTATAACTTGATACTCATTTAGTAGAACTCTATACATAATGGGTAGAACTTGGTACACGTTTTGTAGAACTTGATAAACAATCGGTACAACTTGAAACACGATCGGTAGAAATTGATACACAATGGGTAGAACTTGATACACATTGGGTATAACTTGATACATGCAATGCTTGCTGGACAGTGAACAAGTAACAGCTCACTGTAGCTCTCAATTTACAAACTGACCTTGATACACAAGGGGTAGAACTTGATACAGAATAGGTAGAGCTTGATATATGCTATGCTCGCTTGACTGTGAACAAGTGACAGCTCACAGTAGCTCTCAATTTACAAACCGGCCTTGATACACAATCGGTAGAACTTGATACAGAATAGACAATAGACAATTGCTTTATTTTCGTATTCATTAAGAACAGAAATGGCGTCAAATATGATAAGACATATAGTCAAATATTAATAATCCAGATAAAAGTTGCTAACTACATTAACAATTAACATATTTAACTGACACAGTTTAGGTAGCTATTTCTTTAAAACATGATAAAAGTTTTACCAAAATAACAATTACAACATACACATATAATTTACATAGTTACATTGGTTATATTCTTGAACTCTTCAACACTATATATTGACCTTCCAACAAGCCACTTAATAAGTCTTTTCTTCAGAACCTGCGGAGTGCTGGTTTTGAAGTTCTTCGGAAGCATATTATAAAGCTTTGCTCCAGCATAAGACGGCTTCTTGGCAAAAAGATCTGAGTGATGTAAGGGAAGACTGAAGTCATTGGCCCGCCTTGTGTTGTAATCATGGATGTCACCATTCCTCTCGGGACGTTGTGTGTAGGCGTGTAGAATCACTTCAGTAATGTACAGAGTTATCACTGTAGGAATTCCCAAGGTCTTGAAAGCCTCTTTGCAGCTATCTCGAATGTCTAGATCAGCCATGATTCGTATTGCACGCTTCTGTAGAACCAACACTCGCTGGAGATTCCCTGCAGATGATCCACCCCACAGTACTATACCATAACGAATGTGGGACTCAAACAGAGCATGGTATGCGGTTCTTGTTGCAGTAGGTGTACCAATTGATTTTATCCTCTTTAGCACAAAGAGTGCTGAGCTGAGTTTTCTGCATAAGCCGTCTATGTGGCAGTTCCAAGTCAACCGGTCATCGATCACTACCCCAAGGTGTTTTGTGGTTCGTACTCTTTCAAGGTTGGGTGGAGCATGAACTTCATCCTTATTTTTACCAAAAGTAAGGCATTTTGTTTTTGATGCGTTGAAAACTAAATCGTTTTAAGGCAGTATTCCTGAGCCATAGTTACAGATGTTATGGGGTTCATTTCTAGTCCTGGAACTGACTTGCTGTTGCTTATTAAAACTGTGTCGTCTGCATAAGAGACAGGGTAACAGTAGTTCCCCAAGTAGTCAGGCAGGTCACCAGTGAAAAGTATAAATAACACAGGTCCCAACACTGACCCCTGTGGAACCCCTCTCCTCACAGTCATTGGCTTAGATTTTTCAATTTTCAAGTTTCCCTCAACAACTTTTTTTATTTCAACGATCTGCTTTCTTTCGTGCAAATAACTTTGAAACCACCTGAGTGGTGTTCCTACGACACCTAGGGAATTGATCTTGGACAGAAGCACTGCATGGTCAAGGCTATCAAAAGCCTTGCTCAGGTCCAAGAAAACACCAGCAGCTGTATTCCCATCTTCCAGGTTGTCCATAAGATGTTCAATTAGATCAATAAGGGCACTCGTAGTTGATCTTCCTGAGATGAAGCCATGTTGCCTTGGAGGTAGGAGGTTGTGTTTCAAGGTGTTGCAAGAGACGTGAAAGCACTACCTTTTCAATTATTTTCGATATTGTTGGAACTAAGGAAATGGGCCTGAAGTTCTTTAATTCCTTTCTACTTCCTTGCTTGTGTAAAGGATAGATTTTTGAAATTTTTAATTCTGTTGGGAAGATACCTTGAGTCAGTGACTTTTTGATAATATTGACGAGAGGTTGACTGATTTCACTTCTACAGAACTTCATTAATTTAGAGCTTATCCCATCAATTCCACTAGATGTTTTTGATTTGAGTGATGCAATTATTTTAAGTATTTCTTCTATTGTTGAAGGTTGATATTCGAATAATGTTGTTGCTGCATGGAATTTTGGTTTATGGGTGGCAGGGGTCCTTATCGGGATGTTGTTGGACAGGGTCATCTCTGCAGCATTTATGAAATGCTCATTAAAATATTCTGCAATTGTTTCCCAGATCCTCAATGGTCTCATCTGCAACGTTTAACTGCCACATTACATCTGAGACATGTCTTTTTGATGCCCTTTCACTGTTGATTATATTCCAGATCGTCCTGCTTTTGTTATCTGATTGGGCAATAGCCTCTTCATTTGCTTGTTTCCTGAGGTTTTTTAACTTAAGATCATATGCCTTTTTCTTTTGAAATG
Source organism: Homalodisca vitripennis (assembly GCF_021130785.1). Taxonomy (NCBI): domain Eukaryota; kingdom Metazoa; phylum Arthropoda; class Insecta; order Hemiptera; family Cicadellidae; genus Homalodisca; species Homalodisca vitripennis. Next base: position 75,560 of record NW_025777197.1, read on the forward strand.
CATCAACTTTATCCTCTACTTTTCCAGTTAGCAAATATTTGTTGTGGGCTATAATGAAAATAGATCTTAAGTTATCAGCCTCTGGATTGCTAACCACGCAGTTGTTGTGTTTCCTTTTCTTGTTTCGGGTTTTCTTCAGTGGACAGGCGACATCAAGTGCAGTTGTGAAAATGCCAATAAAAGTAGAGTAGGCTTCCTCTGGGTCAGGTGCTGAATAAACTTTTTCCCAGGATTGTAAATCAAGGAGTCTTTTAAGGTTCAACAGGTGTTCTTGTCCAAAATGTCTTGTCAGTGCCATCTGAGGTTTTCTTGTTTCACACGATATGTCTAAATCACAGATTTGGCCAGTATGGTCTGAAAGATATGTTTGTAATACTTTTACATCAATTTTGTCTTCATCGAGGTCTGTGCATACCATATCGATTGAGGTAGCAGATGTTGGAGTTACTCTTGTTGGAGGCAAAGAAACTCTTGAAATGTTGAATGAGGCAAGTAACTCACCAACAGCAGTGCTTTCTTTTGTTTGCACAAGACTATTGACATTGATGTCCCCTAAGATGCAGATCCCACAGTTCATGCTTGGAACGTCCCCCAGTGCATTGGCCAACTGTGTGAGAGCCTCGTCTAATGGTGCAGAAGGGGAACGGTACACCCCAATCACATTCAGTACGTTTTTTGCTAACAGATATTTTTATCCCTGCCATTTCACACATAAGTTCAATGCTGTGACTTGATGTGTTGAGACATTCCACTGCATTGGCTAATTTGTGGTGTTTGTAAATAGCTGTGCCTCCCTTTAGATGGTTTTTCCTGCAATACGCAGCTACAAGTGAGTAATCAATCAAGCGAACATTTTGCACTTCAGAAGAGCTTAGGCCATGCTCTGTAAGAATAACTATGTCCGGCTGTTCGATTTTTAAAAAGTGATTCAATCCATCGATTTTGTTTTTAAGTCTGACAATATTTTGGTGAAAGATTTTCAATTTCTTTTGAGTTTTGTATTCAGATAAACTTTGTAACGGGATTTCTTTGCTTTGTTTTGTACTAAAAAATTATTTTTATTTGTCGAAATGTCTAAAATGCAGCCTGAATTGTCAGTCTGCTTCTTAGCTGCTGTCGATGATTTTTTAGTTTTGTCAGGTGTATGTTCAGCCTTCTGTTTTTGTCGGTCCAGGGGTTGCATTGACCTTATTCTATTTATACTTTCCTTAGTTGGTGGTCGATTGTAATGAAGGCCAGTCCCTGATATTTATCAGTATTTTGATTTTTGAATAGGGAATACACATTGGTCCTTACCCAGAACTGTAGTCCCTCTTCGGTTTGGGTGTATTCCATCCCTGGCCAAGCATTCAACATTAAAGTATTTATTTGTGTCTAGGAAAATAGCCAGATGTTGACGACATATCCATCTAATGTTAGAATTGGTTTTCTCGATCAATGTGTGTTGAATGTCACGTCTCTTCACTATACTGTTTACAACAATAAGTGATTTACGGAAGCATTTTTTTGTTGTGTTAAGTAAATAACAAAGTGCTCCCATAACATCATCAGGATTCTGTGAGACAGTCAAATCGTTTGTGCCCACATTGATAAAAATTAGCTCGGGGTTCAATTCTGAGTTAGCTTGAGCCTTTATTTCAGAGCACAGTTGGTTGGCTTTTATTCCTCTGTAAACCCTGGTGTCAGCATTTGGGAAATGAATATATTTCAGCATTGAATCGCTGAGAACCAAAACTGGTAGCCCAACCGAGTTGTTATCTTTATGGTTTCTAGGACCATTGGTTGTTTTACTTTTAGGCTTCAAGGTTGGCTTATTAGCCAGCCTTGAATCATGTTTTGCAGGTCTTGGATCACGAGGTGCACGGCCTGAAGTGTCAGAAGATTCTATCAGGCAGTGATAACGATTTGAATGAATTAAATTCTCTTCAAAGTTGTTTTGTTCTGATGTTTTATTATGCTGTTTGTGCAATTTTCCCTTTTTATTCCGTACCTCATTAAAGCCCAGTGTACGTTCAGATTGATTATCAACTAAATTAGTTTCAGGTAGATTTTTAGTATGAAGCTTATCAATTTCAGTTTCTAAGCGAGCCAGTTCAGAATTTAAGGTTTCAATAATTTTAAAATAATTTTCTGTATCTTCTTTGTATTTGCGCTCAAGTTTTTCAAATTTTTCATCCATCAAATCGATTGTATTTAATAATTCGGGGTTGGAAGAAGGATATGGCTGAATAATTTCCATTATCAAACATTTCTCCTTTTCAAGCACTTCAATTTTGTTACGAAGTTGTGCTATTTGTTTCACACTGTTACCACATTCTTGAGTAACAAAATTTAAATTCTTATCATTTGTTTCATTGTTTAGTTGGCATTGAACGGCCACATTTGCTTGACTTGTAGTTAAGCATTCCAGTTTGAGTTGTTCAATCTCTCTATCCTTTTGTCTATTGTTTTCTTTCATAAAAGAAATCTCTTTTTTCAGTGCTTCAATCTCCCTTTGTAGCCTCAAAAATGTTTGTTCCGCTTCCTCGGCTAAATGTTGTAATTATGTTTCAGCGTTTTTCTTTTCAAACTGAATTTTATTAATTGTCTCCGAGAGTTCAATAATATTTTGGCTGAGTTCAAACTCATTTGACTGATTATGGTTGGAGTATACCTCCTCTCTACCACATATACTGTATTCTGGACTAGCTCCACTGATTTCTGAGTTGTAAATGCAACTGCAGCACTCCCAATTCTTAATTTCTTTTTTTAATAGCCTCTTGTATTCATCATCAGGCATATTGATGCATTTTATATGAAACCAATTCGAGCAAGCAGAGCAGCATATTGATTTATATTTGCAACCAATTTTGCAAATACCACAAGGGTATTTACTCATTGTGTTCAGTGAACTGTGCACAAGGCAGAGGAGAGTAGCTGAAAAATCAATGTATCAATTTATTTTAGAGGAGATCTGGGCTAATTGAGAGTCTTTGCACAATATTAATTTAATCATGAGTTGCTGATGATAAATATATGCATAGTTTGTTACTACTATATAATATACAGTATATTATACTTAATAATTATCATGACTTATTGGAGTCAAGCATCAATACTATATAGCATGCAAAGATCTTATCTGTGGCCCAGTAAGTTGTTGTTTACATTGTTGATTGACAGCTGGTGGATAAGAGCCTAGTTGATAAAGCTGTCTGCAGCTGCAATGTTGGGCAGGTTTGGTAGTGTTGGGAGTGACAGTTCTCAACAGGAAAAGACTGCTGCAGTCAATCTCAGGTTATCATACATTACTGCCTTCTGCATTTCAGAAAAATTATTTGAGGCAGTCTTTCATACAACAACCTGGTTGTTATTTTAATTTTTAACAAAATAGTCACTCATCTGTTGTGGTTTTATTTGTTTTCAGTGCTTTTTTGCTATTATTTACCAGTTTTTGGTCTGCAGAAAAAAAACATGTGCCTAAAACACACTGAAAATGTATGTATTTATTTTTTATATTATTTAGACTATTAATGCTGTTAAGATGAAATGTTATATTTCTGTCTATTCTAAGTACTTATCACAATTTTTTTCCATTGTTTTAATATAAATTTCCTGCAAGAAAGGTGTTTTAAGCGAAAAAACTGGCACTGTGTTTTAAACTGTCACTGTCACATATCAATCACATAGGTAGTACACAATAGGTAGAGCTTGATACATGCTATGCTCGCTTGACTGTGAACAAGTGACAGCTCACAGTAGCTCTCAATTTACAAACCGGCCTTGATACCCAATCGGTAGAACTTGATACACAATGGGTAGAACATGATACAAACTGGGTAGAACATGATACACACTGGGTAGAACTTGATACACACTGGGTAGAACATAATACACACTGGGTAGAACATAATACACACTGGGTAGAACATAATACACACTGGGTAGAACATAATACACACTGGGTAGAACATAATACACACTGGGTAGAACATAATACACACTGGGTAGAACATAATACACACTGGGTAGATATCACTGTTCTAGGGAATTATACTATTCAGCTACAGCATGACCTAAAGTGAACTGACAACTACTGGTACGTGCATTCTTTAGTTAAACTTGTAATAATACGTGGACGTTTCATTAAGTACATGCCTTAGAGATACATATCTGAGGTAACACAAATATATTTGTTGTGATTTATTAAATTGTGTTTACAGGGGCCTGTAAAATTAAACTGTGCGATTGTTGGCGCGGCGGGGTCGTGGCGAGTTGGTCGGGTTGTATAGAGAGATGTTACTTGCGCTTGACGGCCACGGACAAGTTTATTGTGAGGAGTTTGACTGCCATACTGAACTGACTGAATGTTTCCATAACGGAGTAAACAGAAGTCTTAAAATATTTCATCTAAATATACGTAGTTATTATAAACATATCGACCAGACACTAATATTAATGCAAAGTTTGAACATTATTTATGATATTGTGTTTACAGAATCGTGGATTGACTCAGACAAGACTCCAACTAATATAGATGGATATGAGGTATTTTTTACGACTGACAACTGGAACAGATGTGATGGTACGGTGGTCTACTTGAGAACAGATTTATGCGGCGGCTCGCGACAAATTAAACTAGGAGAAGCGGCTGGACTACAACTCGACTTGACAATGACGGCCGATATTTTAACATGTTAGCTATCTACTGCAGCCCTGCGATGGACTGTCAATTATTATTATCTGAATTAGAACTTTACTACTCGAAACTGGCAAATAATACTTCCTACATATTCACTGATGATATCTAAATATAATGTAGAAAGCTGGACTAATCAACTGTATAAACAAACCAACACGGGTTACTGCTCATTCTTTGATATGTATTGACCATATCTTCTTAAAACATGATAACTATGACTTTATTACTTCTGGCATTTTAAAAATAGGAATTACCGACCACTATGCTGTCACTGTTATGATACGTTTTCCATTTACTTCTCCTCGCGGTTTGGACTATAACAACACGAACTTGGACATGAAGGTATTGGATGGGCTGGTAGCGGTTCAGACGTGGGACCATGTCCTCGGCTTACAAAAAGTAAATGTTTCCTGTAATACTTTGCTAAATACGTTTGACAAGCTTAGGGCAAGTTCGTTACGAACAAAATATCTATATACAAGAAATAAAAAACTGAAACCTTGGATTTCATTTAATTTAATTCTTGCTGTTAGAAAACGTGATAAATTAAATAAAATATTAAGAAGACAACCATTTAATGAATGATTACGTAACTACTACTTGATTTTTAGGAACAGCTTAAGCAATGAAATAAAAAGAGCAAAGACGGCTTATTTCAAAGTTATTAAATTCAGCGGGAAACGCGAAAATGTTTTGGAGAACTGTTAACGAGTTCTTTTCTGTCAGGAAAAAGAGAGAGGAGTTTCCTGTACGCAATTTTACTCAAAACAGTGACAATCCTGGCGGAAGTGGCTAACTCTTTTAATTGATTTTTTCGCAAGTGGGAAGCAAGTTGGCTATGGAAGTGCCGGGATCGACTGGTCCCCTGCTGGTGGATGATACAGTGTATAGGGTACGGAGGCACGAGTTTCGCTTGCGCCCGGTCTCGCACAGCCAGGTGGAGGAGTGTGTCAGAGGAATGTGAGGTGGATCGGCTCCCGGTATTGAAGGCCTCCCAGTAGCCCTGCTCAAGCAACAAATTAGTAAGCTGACGTCCCCTCTAAAACATATAATAAATCTCAGTATATCTTCAGGTGTTTATCCAGAATTATTATAATTTGCCAAAGTAATCACAATTTATAAAAACAATAGTAAATCAGACATGCACAATTATAGGCCAATATCATTGCTAAGTGTGCTAAGTAAAGTACTAGAGAAGTGTGTAAAATCTCAATTACAGAAATACCTCGAAGATAATAATATTCTGTCAGAGTCCCAAATAAGGCTTTCGCAAAAACAAAACACTTCAGACTCTTTATTCGCAATTTATTAATAAATCTATAACTGAGACCTTAAATAATAATAATAAAGTGCTATTATTTTCATTGAACTGGCAAAAGCTTTTGATAGTATAAAAAGAAACCTGGTTTTTCGCAAATTAGAATGCGTTGGAGTTCGTGGATTAGAGCTGAACTGGTTCAGAAGCTATTTGAGCGGACGTACGCATACAGTCTCTATAAACAATCATTTAAGTGACACAATGAGTGTTGATTACGGTGTAGTCCAAGGTAGCACTCTTGGTTCACTTCTATTTTTAATTTATATAAATAATATTGTAAAACTCAAGATTACTGGTAGGATATTTCTGTTTACAGATGACACTGCAATATTGTTTGAGCGGGGATTATGGGAGGAGGTCTACCGTGTTGCTGCAGGAGGATTGGCGTTAGTAAAACGGTGGTTTGATGAAAATATTCTAACCATGAATGTTTCAAAAACTAAATGTATGCCGATCTCATTGCGCAGCGCGGGCGAGCCGCCTGTGGACATGAGATTTTACTCCACTCTTGCGGTGACACGAACAGTGGCTCCTGTGATTGTCGGGTGTTACAGAGGGTGAACCAGTACAGGTACCTGGAGTCAACATGGATTCAAAACTAAAATGGGAACCACACATTCACATGTTAAAATCTAAACTAATGAAAATGATTTACGTATTTGATCAATTAACTGAAATATTAAATCCCAATGACATTAAAACTATTTATTACGCCTATGCACAATCAATTTTACAATATGGTATTATAGTATGGGGAGGGGCTTATAGTTCTATTTTAATGACTGTTTATAATTTAGTTATTAAGGCAGCGTTAAAAAACACAACAGATACCCGACTATCTTGCTCTATACAGTAACACAATTATTATCAATTCAGCAGCTATATATTAAAAGCTTACTGGTTTTCGCAAGGAGCCACAGGAAGGAGATCGTCACCCCTGTCACACACAGATATTTTACAAGGAATGCTGTTAGCGTGGGCCTGCAGGCTCCCCGAGTAGTCAAATCGTATAATTACACCAATCCCTATTACATTGCAAATTTCCTACTCAGAAATATTTCGCAATACATAAGAGACCTGCAGGTCCCGCTGTCCGCATACAAAAATCGTGTCTGTCTGGCTGTTGGAGGTCGGTGCTGAACACGCTGAGTCGCTGCTCTCGTCTATATACTGGACTAATGTATATGATCACGTTTGTTTACTGGACTAACTTACTTTATTACACGTAACAAATTTCTTATACTATTGTTGCGATGACCATCTTGCGCCGTTTCGCCTCTCCGATGGTTTAAACACCTCCAATAACTCAAATTTAACCTAATTATCGTTAGTAATTAATTTGTTCAATTTAATATTTATACTATAGCAAATAACATACCTTATTTTTAATGATCTTTTATATAACATAATTAGAATATTGGGGCAGAAGTAATGTTGTCTGTGGCCTACAAATTACAAAGATTATTTTAGATTTGATATATAATAATTGTTTTAAAAAAAGCATAAAAGTGCACTTTTTAAGCAAAAAGATTATTGTGCCTTCATCTGAGCGGCTAGCCTAGCACGTAAACGCAACCCGCGACACAGATAGCGTTCATGAGTTGAAAGGGTAGTATTTGGTTCCGTGCGCTCAGCTAAATTCCTCCATCTGTATGTAGGACCTGGACCGTTGAGAAAAGTCTCAAATTTTCTACTTACATACATCTGGCCACCTGACTTGAGGTTGTTGACGTGTTTAGGTCCGTATGTAAGCCTAAAAACCATTTTGGCAGCAAGGTTAGAATTTGAAAAAGGTATTAGAGAAAATGGGGAAAGCTTTTAAACTTTCCTAGATTTGATATGGAAATACGACAGCGCTGGCCTAAGGGTATAAATACGACATCGCTGTCCTAAGGGTATAAATACGACATCGCTGGCCTAAGGGTATAAATACGACAGCGCTGGCCTAAGTTTAGAAATACGACAGCGCTGGCCTAAGGGCATAAATAAGATGGTGCGCCATTGAAATGTGAAGATTTGTTGGAATTGGCAGATACAATGGAATTAGCACATCGTGAAATATACAAGGGAATGGCGACGTATCAAAAGTTAGTAAAAACTTTGTTAAAAAACGAGTAAATATGAAAAGGGTGTATAACAGATGTGGCCTGTAATATGAATATGGAAATTGTTTCGAAACCAATAAAAATGTTTCAAACTGTGAGAAAATTGGACATTTTTATAGGGTTTGCATGTTAAAAAAATAAGTCGAATATATGGCAATGCGGATGGAGATGGCAGCGAGGTAAATGTTAACCTGATGGAGAACAAGGTCACAGAAAAAATGAAAAATCCCAAAAGCTCATATTCATTTAAAACTTAATCGTTAGATGTAAACACGGAATTCGACTCTGGTACACGAGCATCGATGATAGGTAAGCCTCTATTGGGTCACCTGTCCTAGACAAATGTAATTCTAGGTACGTAGCACATGGAAACAAACTGAGTGAATGTAATGTTACAGTCACTGACAGTAAACATGGAATTCGACTCTGGTACACGAGCATCGTTTATAGTAAGCCTCCATTGGGTCACCTGTCCTAGACAAATCTAATTCTTGGTACGTAGCACATGGAAACAAACTGAGTGAATTTAATGTTACAGTCACTTATAGTAAACATGGAATTCGACTATGGTACACGAGCATCGATGATAGGTAAGCCTGTATTGGGTCACCTGTCCTAGACAAATGTAATTCTGGGTACGTAGCACATGGAAACAAACTGGGTGAATGTAATGTTACAGTCACTGATAGTAAACATGGAATTCGACTATGGTACACGAGCATCGATGATAGGTAAGCCTGTATTGGGTCACCTGTCCTAGACAAATGTAATTCTTGGTACGTAGCACATGGAAACAAACTGGGTGAATGTAATGTTACAGTCACTGATAGTAAACATGGAATTCTACTCTGGTACATGAGCATCGATGATAGGTAAGCCTGTATTGGGTCACCTGTCCTAGACAAATGTAATTCTAGGTACGTAGCACATGGAAACAAACTGAGTGAATGTAATGTTACAGTCAATGACAGTAAACACGGAATTCGACTCTGGTACACGAGCATCGATGATAGGTAAGCCTCTATTGCGTCACCTGTCCTAGACAAATGTAATTCTTGGTACGTAGCACATGGAAACAAACTGAGTGAATGTAATGTTACAGTCAATGACAGTAAACATGGAATGCGACTCTGGTACACGAGCATCGATGATAGGTAAGCCTGTATTGGGTCACCTGTCCTAGACAAATCTAATTCTTGGTACGTTGCACATGGAAACAAACTGAGTGAATGTAATGTTACAGTCAATGATAGTAAACATGGAATTCGACTATGGTACACGAGCATCGATGATAGGTAAACCTGCATTGGGTCACCTGTCCTAGACAAATGTAATTCTAGGTACGTAGCACATGGAAACAAACTGAGTGAATGTAATGTTACAGTCACTTATAGTAAACATGGAATTCGACTATGGTACACGAGCATCGATGATAGGTAAGCCTGTATTGGGTCACCTGTCCTAGACAAATGTAATTCTGGGTACGTAGCACATGGAAACAAACTGGGTGAATGTAATGTTACAGTCACTGATAGTAAACATGGAATTCGACTATGGTACACGAGCATCGATGATAGGTAAGCCTGTATTGGGTCACCTGTCCTAGACAAATGTAATTCTGGTTACGTAGCACATGGAAACAAACTGGGTGAATGTAATGTTACAGTCACTGATAGTAAACATGGAATTCGACTCTGGTACACGAGCATCGATGATAGGTAAGCCTGTATTGGGTCACCTGTCCTAGACAAATGTAATTCTAGGTACGTAGCACATGGAAACAAATTGAGTGAATGTAATGTTACAGTCACTGACGGTAATAAGACTCGCAGATTGAAAGTTGCTGTAGTTAACGGAAATGCCGAACCTCTATTTCGGTTACCATGCATGTTAGCTTTCAATACGGGACTGGCCCCAGGTGTGGTTGTTAGTAAATTAAAATGTGCTGGAAGTGCAAAACAAGAAAATAATAAACCTAGAGTTTAAGAGATTGTTAAGGAATTCAATTATGTATTTTAAGATTACTTAGGAAGAATTAAAGGATATCAAGCAAAACTCCATGTAAAGGATGATGCGACACCTAAGCATTTCCTAGCCCGCAGAGTTTTTTTCCTATGAAAATCAGAATTGAAAATGAACTATCGCGAATTTTTAAGGAATGAGTCAAAGAAGAAGTGAACCCCGCCCAAACGTCTGTACCATGGGCCACAGCATCAGTTAACACAGAGAAGTATAAGGATTATGTGCGAAAATGTGGATATTTCTGCGTTACATTAAATCCGAATTTAGAATCAGAGAGTGCTCTTATTTTAACTTTTGGAGAATCGCAAGTAAACCTGTAGGGGGTAAGGAATTTTCTATTATATATTTACGACATGCGTACCTCCAGATGAAAGTTGCGGAAGAAAACAGAAAATATCTTGTAATAGCCACCCACAATGGATACTACGAGTACAATATAACTATATTATAATATTAAATAATATAGGATATATAATAACTTGGAGATGGATTGTAGTAATGTGTTAAGATATATAATAACCTAAAGGTGGATTGAAGTAATGTTTTAGGATATATAATAACTTGGAGATGGATTGTAGTAATGTGTTAAGATATATAATAACCTAAAGGTGGATTGAAGTAATGTTTTAGGATATATAATAACTTGAAGATGGATTGAAGTAATGTGTTAAGATATACAAAAAACCTGAAGATGGATAAACGTAATAATAACGTAATTCTGAAGTAAAATGAATTAGATCCCGTCCCACATGATATTCTGATGGTCTGTTTCCTCACACGTACACTCGCGGTTACACACATGATGTACACATAAACCTTTTAGTGATTCCAGTTTTAGCTCTAACCTCAAACTATATTTGCTTTGCTTTTCATTTCTAAAAATGTATTCCGTGGTTGTGGATAAGTACGGATAATATGATATTCTGATATTCTGAATAACATAAGTTATCTTATTCCCTCTTAAATAATACTTTCTCATCCCCGTTTTACATGAACTGAAGATGTATTTAGATTAATATAAATTTAATATTGTAATAGACTAGTAGATGAACTTTATTGTATACTTCATGGTCATTCGCATTGTCTTAATATTATAAAATTATTAAGTTAGCTATACGATCATAAGGCGTGCGATAGAAGAACTCTTCGTAATTGGAGTATTTCAGTACTTAATAACTGCATTAACATATTTTTATTTCTCTTCTCAAGGTGAGGTTGGCGTATTTCACCAACAAAAACTTATCGAATATTTAGTCCATACATCTTCATAAAATAAGGAAAACACTAAAACGTGACCCTGAGAGTGGATTATACTATTTTTATGTTTAATCCACAAACAGTTATAGGATGATTTATATTTTCTAATGTTAAAAATATATTTTTACCATAGCTATGATAAAAATAAACTAAAATTTAGATGACTGCTATCTGAACAACGTGGAGTTTCCTTACAGTATTTCCTTTCAACGTCAATTCAACTCGAATTTGTCTTTGGTAACCTTCACATTACCAGATACGAAAGAAAAAGCAATACTCAAGGAATAAGAATAATACATAATTAAATAAAAAAATAATAATCCAATTATTACTGAAAGAAAGCAAATCATGCAGCAGAAGGTTGTAAGTAGACAGTATAAGTAAACATGTAGTGAAAATTAATCTACGGGAACAATTTGACTTGCCTTTACTACTTACAACCGGTACAGGGATGAGGGGAAACTGTGGTTAACTTCTAGTAAAGGTTAGAACTACGGCAACCATTTGACTTGCCTTTAATACTTACAACCGGTACAGTGATAAGGGTAACTGTGGTTAATTTTTCTAGTAACGGTTATAACTACGGCAACCATTTGACTTGCCTTACTACTTACAACCAGTACAGTGATAAGGGTAACTGTGGTTAACTTCTAGTAAAGGTTAGAACTACGGCAACCATTTGACTTGCCTTTAATACTTACAACCAGTACAGGGATGAGGGGAAACTGAGGTTAACTTCTAGTAACGGTTATAACTACGGCAACCATTTGACTTGCCTTACTACTTACAACCAGTGCAGTGATAAGGGTAACTGTGGTTAACTTCTAGTAAAGGTTAGAACTACGGCAACCATTTGACTTGCCTTTAATACTTACAACCAGTACAGTGATAAGGGTAACTGTGGTTAACTTCTAGTAAAGGTTAGAACTACGGCAACCATTTGACTTGTCTTTACAGTTCACATAACAATGAGGTAAACTGTGTTATGAGTTTTAATAATATTTTTCTATTTAATTCACTAATATATATTTTCATCCTACATTGTTTCTGAATATAGCCTGTAATTTTAATTGGACACTAATTAAAAGGTCTCTATGACTTATTGGGTTATATTTCAACACACAGAAGCAAAGTTTTCTTCTGTAAGTCCTAGATTGTGACTACATAACCGTGACACGATAGTGCTGTCTGCGAGTCGTGTGATTGCGGTATGCTGCGATAATATCCCCTTATACATTAAAAGAAACCTATGTTAATTTAAAACATACCCTACGGTACCTAACATAACAGGTTTATCAAGCATTGTTTTTTATTTTGAGATGGAGTTTGTTCAACTGGACTAAAGTCAATAATATTGATTCAAATCTACTTTTAACTACTCGCATTACACAGATAAAATGGCAATTGATGTATTTATGTTTACTCAATTGATTTGCTGAGGATTGTAGAAGAAAATTGTAAAGGATCCCATCTACTATATTGCGAAGCCGCTGCTTTAAGTCCAGAGGGGTTTATATTAATACGTGAATGGTAAAACCATTGACTGCTAACCCTCTGAGTTCTACAGTTAAGGAGTGGATTATATTTACTAATATAAAGCCGTTGTCTGGGATCCAGAGGTTTATCTGACTCAGAAAACATCCATACTTTTCACTCTGAAAACAATAAAAGGTGAAGCAAGCTATTGAAAACCATGGAAATCGTTTCCCCGTTATGTACTCCTTTGCATCGTGTACTTTGTCTCTAGCAGTTGTAGTGGATGGCGAGAGGACGTGTGGGAGAGATGAAACGTGACAAGCTTCATACTGGTGTACTTTGACTGGAGCAGTTGTAGTGGATGGCGAGAGGACGTGTGGGAGAGGAGCGTGACAAGCTTCATAGTGGTTTACTTTGACTCTAGCAGTTGTAGTGGATGGCGAGAGGACGTGTGGGAGAGATGGAACGTGACAAGCTTCATAGTGGTATACTTAGACTGTATCAGTTGTAGTGGATGGCGAGAGGACGTGTGGGAGAGATGGAGCGTGACAAGATTCATAGTGGTTTACTTTGACTCTAGCAGTTCTAGTGGATGGCGAGAGGACGTGTGGGAAGGAAGGAGGGTGAGAAGATTCATACTGGTGTACTTTGACTCTGGCGGTTTTAGTGAATGGCGAAAGGACGTGTGGGAGGGAAGAAGCGTGACAAGCTTCATAGTGTTTTACTTTGACTCTAGCAGTTGTAGTGGATGGCGAGAGGACGTGTGGGAGGGAAGGAGGGTGACAAGCTTCATCTGGTGTACTTTGACTCTAGCAGTTGTAGTGGATGGCGAGAGGACGTGTGGGAGAGATGGAGCGTGACAAGATTCATAGTAGTGTACTTTTACTCTAGCAGTTGTAGTGGATGGCGAGAGGACGTGTGGGAGGGAAGGAGGGTGACAAGATTCATACTGGTGTACTTTTACTGTAGCACTGTAGTGGATGGCGAGAGGACGTGTAGGAGAGAAGGAGCGTGACAAGATTCATAGTGGTATACTTAGACTGTAACAGTTGTAGTGGATGGCGAGAGGACGTGTGGGGAAGGAAGAAGTGTGACAAGCTTCATAGTAGTGTACTTTGACTCTAGCAGTTGTAGTGGATGGCGAGAGGACGTGTGGGAGGGAAGGAGGGTGACAAGCTTCATACTGGTGTACTTTGACTCTAGCAGTTGTAGTGGATGGCGAGAGGACGTGTGGGAGGGAAGGAGGGTGACAAGATTCATACTGGTGTACTTTGACTCTAGCAGTTGTAGTGGATGGCGAGAGGACGTGTGGGAGGGAAGAAGCGTGACAAGCTTCATACTGGTGTACTTTGACTCTAGCAGTTGTAGTGGATGGCGAGAGGACGTGTGGGAGGGAAGGAGGGTGACAAGATTCATACTGGTGTACTTTGACTGTAGCAGTTGTAGTGGATGGCGAGAGGACGTGTAGGAGAGAAGGAGCGTGACAAGATTCATAGTAGTGTACTTTTACTGTAGCAGTTGTAGTGGATGGCGAGAGGACGTGTGGGAGGGAAGGAGGGTGACAAGATTCATACTGGTGTACTTTGACTCTAGCAGTTGTAGTGGATGGCGAGAGGACGTGTAGGAGAGAAGGAGGGTGACAAGATTCATACTGGTGTACTTTGACTGTAGCAGTTGTAGTGGATGGCGAGAGGACGTGTGGGAGAGAAGGAGCGTGACAAGCTTCATACTGGTGTACTTTGACTCTAGCAGTTGTAGTGGATGGCGAGAGGACGTGTGGGAGGGAAGGAGGGTGACAAGATTCATACTGGTGTACTTTGACTGTAGCAGTTGTAGTGGATGGCGAGAGGACGTGTAGGAGAGAAGGAGCGTGACAAGATTCATAGTGGTATACTTAGACTGTAACAGTTGTAGTGGATGGCGAGAGGACGTGTGGGAGAGGAGCGTGACAAGCTTCATACTGGTGTACTTTGACTCTAGCAGTTGTAGTGGATGGCGAGAGGACGTGTGGGAGGGAAGGAGGGTGACAAGATTCATACTGGTGTACTTTGACTGTAGCAGTTGTAGTGGATGGCGAGAGGACGTGTAGGAGAGAAGGAGCGTGACAAGATTCATAGTGGTATACTTAGACTGTAACAGTTGTAGTGGATGGCGAGAGGACGTGTGGGAGAGAAGGAGCGTGACAAGATTCATAGTAGTGTACTTTTACTCTATCTAGCAGTTGTAGTGGATGGCGAGAGAACGTGTGGGAGGGAAGGAGGGTGACAAGATTCATACTGGTGTACTTTGACTGTAGCAGTTGTAGTGGATGGCGAGAGGACGTGTAGGAGAGAAGGAGCGTGACAAGATTCATAGTGGTATACTTAGACTGTAACAGTTGTAGTGGATGGCGAGAGGACGTGTGGGAGAGGAGCGTGACAAGCTTCATACTGGTGTACTTTGACTCTAGCAGTTGTAGTGGATGGCGAGAGGACGTGTGGGAGGGAAGGAGGGTGACAAGATTCATACTGGTGTACTTTGACTGTAGCAGTTGTAGTGGATGGCGAGAGGACGTGTGGGAGAGAAGGAGCGTGACAAGATTCATACTGGTGTACTTTGACTCTAGCAGTTGTAGTGGATGGCGAGAGGACGTGTGGGAGGGAAGGAGGGTGACAAGATTCATACTGGTTGTACTTTGACTGTAGCAGTTGTAGTGGATGGCGAGAGGACGTGTAGGAGAGAAGGAGCGTGACAAGATTCATAGTGGTATACTTAGACTGTAACAGTTGTAGTGGATGGCGAGAGGACGTGTGGGAGAGATGGAGCGTGACAAGATTCATAGTAGTGTACTTTTACTCTATCTAGCAGTTGTAGTGGATGGCGAGAGGACGTGTGGGAGGGAAGGAGGGTGACAAGATTCATACTGGTGTACTTTGACTGTAGCAGTTGTAGTGGATGGCGAGAGGACGTGTAGGAGAGAAGGAGGGTGACAAGATTCATACTGGTGTACTTTGACTGTAGCAGTTGTAGTGGATGGCGAGAGGACGTGTGGGAGAGAAGGAGCGTGACAAGATTCATAGTGGTATACTTTGACTGTAACAGTTGTAGTGGATGGCGAGAGGACGTGTGGAGAGAAGGAGCGTGACAAGCTTCATACTGGTGTACTTTGACTCTAGCAGTTGTAGTGGATGGCGAGAGGACGTGTGGGAGGGAAGGAGGGTGACAAGATTCATACTGGTGTACTTTGACTGTAGCAGTTGTAGTGGATGGCGAGAGGACGTGTGGGAGAGGAAGGAGCGTGACAAGCTTCATACTGGTGTACTTTGACTCTAGCAGTTGTAGTGGATGGCGAGAGGACGTGTGGGAGAGAAGGAGCGTGACAAGATTCATACTGGTGTACTTTGACTGTAGCAGTTGTAGTGGATGGCGAGAGGACGTGTGGGAGGGAAGGAGGGTGACAAGATTCATAGTGGTGTACTTTGACTCTATCTAGCAGTTGTAGTGGATGGCGAGAGGACGTGTGGGAGGGAAGGAGGGTGACAAGATTCATACTGGTGTACTTTGACTGTAGCAGTTGTAGTGGATGGCGAGAGGACGTGTAGGAGAGAAGGAGCGTGACAAGATTCATAGTGGTATACTTAGACTGTAACAGTTGTAGTGGATGGCGAGAGGACGTGTGGGAGGGAAGGAGCGTGACAAGCTTCATACTGGTGTACTTTGACTCTAGCAGTTGTAGTGGATGGCGAGAGGACGTGTGGGAGGGAAGGAGGGTGACAAGATTCATACTGGTGTACTTTGACTGTAGCAGTTGTAGTGGATGGCGAGAGGACGTGTAGGAGAGAGGAGCGTGACAAGATTCATACTGGTGTACTTTGACTCTAGCAGTTGTAGTGGATGGCGAGAGGACGTGTGGGAGGGAAGGAGGGTGACAAGATTCATACTGGTGTACTTTGACTGTAGCAGTTGTAGTGGATGGCGAGAGGACGTGTGGGAGAGGAGCGTGACAAGCTTCATAGTGTACTTTGACTCTAGCAGTTGTAGTGGATGGCGAGAGGACGTGTGGGAGGGAAGGAGGGTGACAAGATTCATACTGGTGTACTTTGACTGTAGCAGTTGTAGTGGATGGCGAGAGGACGTGTAGGAGAGAAGGAGCGTGACAAGATTCATAGTGGTCTGTACTGTACTTTGACTCAGTTGTAGTGGATGGCGAGAGGACGTGTGGGAGGGAAGGAGGGTGACAAGATTCATACTGGTGTACTTTGACTCTAGCAGTTGTAGTGGATGGCGAGAGGACGTGTGGGAGGGAAGGAGGGTGACAAGATTCATACTGGTGTACTTTGACTGTAGCAGTTGTAGTGGATGGCGAGAGGACGTGTAGGAGAGAAGGAGCGTGACAAGATTCATACTGGTGTACTTTGACTGTAGCAGTTGTAGTGGATGGCGAGAGGACGTGTGGGAGGGAAGGAGGGTGACAAGATTCATACTGGTGTACTTTGACTCTATCTAGCAGTTGTAGTGGATGGCGAGAGGACGTGTGGGAGGGAAGGAGGGTGACAAGATTCATACTGGTGTACTTTGACTGTAGCAGTTGTAGTGGATGGCGAGAGGACGTGTAGGAGAGAAGGAGCGTGACAAGATTCATAGTGGTATACTTAGACTGTAACAGTTGTAGTGGATGGCGAGAGGACGTGTGGGAGAGGAGCGTGACAAGCTTCATACTGGTGTACTTTGACTCTAGCAGTTGTAGTGGATGGCGAGAGGACGTGTGGGAGGGAAGGAGGGTGACAAGATTCATACTGGTGTACTTTGACTGTAGCAGTTGTAGTGGATGGCGAGAGGACGTGTGGGAGAAGGAGGGTGACAAGATTCATACTGGTGTACTTTGACTCTATCTAGCAGTTGTAGTGGATGGCGAGAGGACGTGTGGGAGGGAAGGAGGGTGACAAGATTCATACTGGTGTACTTTGACTGTAGCAGTTGTAGTGGATGGCGAGAGGACGTGTAGGAGAGAAGGAGCGTGACAAGATTCATAGTGGTATACTTAGACTGTAACAGTTGTAGTGGATGGCGAGAGGACGTGTGTGGGAGAGGAGCGTGACAAGCTTCATACTGGTGTACTTTGACTCTAGCAGTTGTAGTGGATGGCGAGAGGACGTGTGGGAGGGAAGGAGGGTGACAAGATTCATACTGGTGTACTTTGACTGTAGCAGTTGTAGTGGATGGCGAGAGGACGTGTGGAGAGAGGAGCGTGACAAGCTTCATACTGGTGTACTTTGACTCTAGCAGTTGTAGTGGATGGCGAGAGGACGTGTGGGAGGGAAGGAGGGTGACAAGATTCATACTGGTGTACTTTGACTGTAGCAGTTGTAGTGGATGGCGAGAGGACGTGTGGGAGAGATGGAGCGTGACAAGATTCATAGTAGTGTACTTTTACTCTATCTAGCAGTTGTAGTGGATGGCGAGAGAACGTGTGGGAGGGAAGGAGGGTGACAAGATTCATACTGGTGTACTTTGACTGTAGCAGTTGTAGTGGATGGCGAGAGGACGTGTAGGAGAGAAGGAGCGTGACAAGATTCATAGTGGTATACTTAGACTGTAACAGTTGTAGTGGATGGCGAGAGGACGTGTGGGAGAGGAGCGTGACAAGCTTCATACTGGTGTACTTTGACTCTAGCAGTTGTAGTGGATGGCGAGAGGACGTGTGGGAGGGAAGGAGGGTGACAAGATTCATACTGGTGTACTTTGACTGTAGCAGTTGTAGTGGATGGCGAGAGGACGTGTGGGAGAGAAGGAGGGTGACAAGCTTCATACTGGTGTACTTTGACTCTAGCAGTTGTAGTGGATGGCGAGAGGACGTGTGGGAGGGAAGGAGGGTGACAAGATTCATACTGGTGTACTTTGACTGTAGCAGTTGTAGTGGATGGCGAGAGGACGTGTGGGAGAGATAGAGCGTGACAAGATTCATAGTAGTGTACTTTTACTCTATCTAGCAGTTGTAGTGGATGGCGAGAGAACGTGTGGGAGGGAAGGAGGGTGACAAGATTCATACTGTTGTACTTTGACTGTAGCAGTTGTAGTGGATGGCGAGAGGACGTGTAGGTGAGAAGGAGCGTGACAAGATTCATAGTGGTATACTTAGACTGTAACAGTTGTAGTGGATGGCGAGAGGACGTGTGGGAGAGGAGCGTGACAAGCTTCATACTGGTGTACTTTGACTCTAGCAGTTGTAGGGGATGGCGAGAGGACGTGTGGGAGGGAAGGAGGGTGACAAGATTCATACTGGTGTACTTTGACTGTAGCAGTTGTAGTGGATGGTGAGAGGACGTGTAGGAGAGAAGGAGGGTGACAAGATTCATACTGGTGTACTTTGACTCTAGCAGTTGTAGTGAATGGCGAGAGGACGTGTGGGAGGGAAGGAGGGTGATAAGATTCATACTGGTGTACTTTGTCTGTAGCAGTTGTAGTGGATGGCGAGAGGACGTGGAGGAGAGAAGGAGCGTGACAATATTCATAGTGGTATACTTAGACTGTAACAGTTGTAGTGGATGGCGAGAGGACGTGTGGGAGGGAAGGAGGGTGACAAGATTCATAGTGGTATACTTAGACTGTAACAGTTGTAGTGGATGGCGAGAGGACGTGTGGGAGAGGAGCGTGACAAGCTTCATACTGGTGTACTTTGACTCTAGCAGTTGTAGTGGATGGCGAGAGGACGTGTGGGAGGGAAGGAGGGTGACAAGATTCATACTGGTGTACTTTGACTGTAGCAGTTGTAGTGGATGGCGAGAGGACGTGTGGGAGAGAAGGAGCGTGACAAGATTCATAGTAGTGTACTTTTACTCTATCTAGCAGTTGTAGTGGATGGCGAGAGGACGTGTGGGAGGGAAGGAGGGTGACAAGATTCATACTGGTGTACTTTGACTGTAGCAGTTGTAGTGGATGGCGAGAGGACGTGTAGGAGAGAAGGAGGGTGACAAGATTCATACTGGTGTACTTTGACTGTAGCAGTTGTAGTGGATGGCGAGAGGACGTGTAGGAGAGAAGGAGGGTGACAAGATTCATACTGGTGTACTTTGACTGTAAGCAGTTTGTAGTGGATGGCGAGAGGACGTGTGGGAGGGAAGGAGGGTGACAAGATTCATACTGGTGTACTTTGACTCTAGCAGTTGTAGTGGATGGCGAGAGGACGTGTGGGAGGAGAAGGAGGGTGACAAGATTCATACTGGTGTACTTTGACTCTAGCAGTTGTAGTGGATGGCGAGAGGACGTGTGGGAGGAGAAGGAGCGTGACAAGATTCATACTGGTGTACTTTGACTGTAGCAGTTGTAGTGGATGGCGAGAGGACGTGTAGGAGAGAAGGAGCGTGACAAGATTCATAGTGGTATACTTAGACTGTAACAGTTGTAGTGGATGGCGAGAGGACGTGTGGGAGAGAGGAGCGTGACAAGCTTCATACTGGTGTACTTTGACTCTAGCAGTTGTAGTGGATGGCGAGAGGACGTGTGGGAGGGAAGGAGGGTGACAAGATTCATACTGGTGTACTTTGACTGTAGCAGTTGTAGTGGATGGCGAGAGGACGTGTAGGAGAGAAGGAGCGTGACAAGATTCATAGTGGTGTACTTAGACTGTAGCAGTTGTAGTGGATGGCGAGAGGACGTGTGGGAGAGGAGCGTGACAAGCTTCATACTGGTGTACTTTGACTCTAGCAGTTGTAGTGGATGGCGAGAGGACGTGTGGGAGGGAAGGAGGGTGACAAGATTCATACTGGTGTACTTTGACTGTAGCAGTTGTAGTGGATGGCGAGAGGACGTGTAGGAGAGAGAGGAGGGTGACAAGATTCATAGTGGTATACTTAGACTGTAGCACGGTTGTAGTGGATGGCGAGAGGACGTGTGGGAGAGGAAAAGGGGACAAGTTTTTTA
>NW_025777198.1:0-104247 GCF_021130785.1 Homalodisca vitripennis
TAAAGTACTTGGTCAACTGACTATGCTAAAGCAGAGAATCATGTATTAAAACAGTTCCGCTCCAAAAAATGCCCGTAGAAGAGCTTTACTATCTACTAGATCTGCCTGTAAACGTTTTTGGTATACCAAAAATACCAATCATCATCTATATCACGAATGTATGGCAAAACACGGACCCAATGAGTTTTGTTCAATGTCGTATAAGTATATAAATACGGTAATTGAAGAAAAATTATACAGAATGGGGGCTTTTTTTTGTAAAACCTGCAGTAGCCAAAATACAAATCTGTACTATATAGACTTTAGGTTTTGTAAATCGTTACGATTGAGACCACCTCAAAGTATCTCAAGGCATAACACCGCATATACACATTAATTGAGATCATATAACTCATTATATCTAGCACTTAGGTTTAGTCAATTTGAAACTTGGTTGAACATTTACTACAAAAACCAAGCATTTCCCCAGAGCCAAATGGCAGTATTATGAAAAAGACAAGCTCTACTTCCAAATAAGTAGATAATTTCAATTTGTTTAGAAAGAAAGTAGAAATGGTTTAGAAAGACGGAAATGGTTTGTTATTGAAGAATTTTCTTCAATAAACGTGAATTCTTCCTTTCACGATTTTTATATCAAATACGCAGGCAGCTATTCAACAACCAACAGCTCTAGCTTATCTATCAAGAAATGTAGCCTTAAAAAGGTTAAAGTTCTAAATATTGATACTGATACATCTCCGATCAGTACAAATAGTACTACGAAAATAATAAGACACCTGCCGACAACGGATGCTGAATTTGCTGACAGTGACATTAAACCTGATTACAGCTATGATGAGATTTTACTGTTATTGGTGTTTCATGGATTTTATTTACGTTGTAATACATATATATCTTAATTAAAATCTATCAAAATATTTGTTCCATAATTTATTAAATTTACATTTTACCTCAAAATATTTTAAAATTTCAAAAACACATTTCTAAACTAAGTTTTAGATTTTAATTAAAGATGGTATTTTACGAATTTTAGGAGTTACTTATAAAAACTAAACTTTAAATTTTGTAAAATTGAAAATGTGTAAACTAGATCATACTTCAAGAAAACGTGCTTTCAGATTTGTTTTTTTTAAATACGTGATATTATGAAATATTGATTATTTCGATTACCAAAAATTGTATTTTGGCGACCTACGCCATTTTATAAAAAAAATTTAAGTATTATATTGTATTTTACTTAAGGGTAGATTTTGACAGGATTTTATATTATTTATTAAATATATTTATTTATAAATAAATCATAAATAAATGTTACGTAAAAAGGATATATAATGGTTTTAATTATGTTAACTCCTTTAAGTGTTTATTTTTTATACGCAACATAATGCTATTTCAGTATAAAAATCCATTTAAATTTCAATAATAGACGTATATATACAGAACTCTATACTTTTGGAATACTTTTTAATTTGATTTACTTAACATATCTAGTGTTAATTTATTTTATATTTTCTGGTTAGATACACAGAAGTATACGGATATTTCTAAACAGGTAAAGGTTAGTACGTATTTCTGGAGAAACAAAAAGGCTTCTAGTAACGTGAGAGTCTAGTCGAGAGTTTTTCACGATTGGTAACTCTACAAGGCTGTATAGTATCGGAGGACGGGGCATATCGGATGCCAGGAACTCCCAGAAATTAAGGCATATAAGGATCCATACTTGAAATTCTGCCATAAATTGGAAGCTCCTATACGCTGAGGGCTGCTAGAGGTAAAGAGCTCTCAGGGGCTGGGAACTGTCACATGTTGAATCCTCCAAAGAATGGAGATCCCGAAATCATAGAGTTGATAGAGTTCTCAGAAGATGGGAGTTTACAGTGTTTCATAAATAACTAGTTCAATGCACATGCTTTTAGCTTTTGAGGAATCAATTGGTTCAGTGACGTAAGTTTCAATGTACCAGTCATCTTCATCATAAGTATCAATTGAAATATTCCTGAATATTGTGGGCACTGAGCTAAATAGTCTTGATTGGCTCCCAAACATTAGTTTTATTGATCCTATTGCTATTCTAACCTGTGATCCAGCAGATGAATTAATTTTATATAAAGTATTATGTATATGTGTATCCCATTAATATGTCCTTCTACACTTACCTATCATTGGAACTTAAATTTAAGACTTGGAATTTTATTGTAAGTAGACACGAGATCTTTAAATAAAGTTGAAGAACTAAACTGAAACAATCAAACTATGCAATGAATTATACGAGTACACAACCTAATGAGCTAAATATACTGTATACTTTTAAATTTTATAAACCTATAATATTGATATGATATAAATATAGCTTAACCCAATCGTAGTATTCTTATCTTGTTCAATACAGTTTTATCCCTAGTCTTAAAAGACATCTTTGACAATATAAGCTAACATGTTTTAGCTTAAATATTACCAGAGCTCATCAAACAATGTTTACCAAAATCCATTTTTTCAGTTTACCAAAATATTTGCAAAATTCATTTGTTCTATTATTTACACCATACCTCACTAAAATACATAATACATTTCAAAATTATATCATATGAGTGACAAAAATTGTATCTATCTTGTTGGGGGTCACAAGCAAGAACTATGAGTCAAGAACTATGAGTCAAGATTTATGAACTATGAGCAAGAACCTTGCTGGTCAAGCATTCCATTCTTTAAAGTTTACTTAGTATATAATAACTAAATAACAGTTAATACACCATTGTGTATAACGAACAAACTTCTAGGACTCTAGAGTTAATGGAATATTGCTTTATTAAATATTACTAAAACAAATTATTACATATCTTATAATATATATATAATAATTAAATACAATACACCCCAATTGTACTATGTGTACTCTGAATGTGATATAGAGAGGGGATTCAGAAACATATTGCCTATGTTTCCTTACACAATGTTTTTATGTTTCCGTTTTTGTTTAATTAATTTAGATACTTTTAGCTTAGTATATGCATACATTAATTAGTTTAACACACTAAACGTCTTTCTAAGCATTGGTTATTATTGTCAACATAATTAGAATTAATAGTATCGTTAATAAATTAATTAACAAATCAAAATTTCCAATATTGTTATTACTATTTTTTAAAAATAATAATAATGTTTAATTTATTAAATTTTATAGTAATATTTAATTTTTTTAATTTGGCCTAGATTGGATGTATGGATTACATAGTAAATACATGTAATCGATATCCATTGTTCATTAATATTTATAAAAGTAATAACTATTATACAAAAATTGATTATCTATAAACCAGACATACGTACTTACACATAATAATTAGTAAAATACAGTAGGTGGCAAGAAGTAATTCAATTGTCTTTTGATAAAGTTGACGCATTTCCATTAGCTAATTGAGATTGACCAAGATAATTTCTCACAATGAAGGCTGAACGTTTCTTGCTGCAACGGATTCCATTAATCTTCTTCTTACTTATCAATTGGCTACTCTAGATATTGAAGTGATATTATCAATTTAAAATACGCATTAAAACCATTTTGTAAAAGTACAGAAAAGTTTAGTAAGTTTTTACGATAAAGTCCAATTTTCCTTTGTCATTCTTAAGCACACATGGACGATCATAACAATTTTTATATATGTTATAAATCTCTAATACACTTTCATAAATATATATACACACTATACTAGTCATCAAATTTTAGTTTTTACTTTAATCTAAGACCTTGTTTATGTAATTTATTTATTTTAATACCAACAGTAACGTCATAGTGACCAGTTAAAGTCAATATTTATACGTTAAATTAAAAACATATCTGTTTTGATTTCCAAATTTAAACATGATCATAACATGACCTGGAACTACTTATAACACTTGATGAGACAATATTTATAATATCTAAAATCCATATAAGCAAGTGTGATCAATTATTTTGGTCCAGAACCAGTATAATTTGAAGTAAAAATATATCGCCGACATTGGATATCGATGACGTGGATAATCTCCGCAGGAGGAAGGCCAGTTGATGTTAAGAATAGCTAAGTCGCTTGTCCACTTAGAAAGCCATTCTGCCACCCTGATACTCCATAGAGTCCAGTCTTCATTTAATTTCTGTTTGTTCGCACGATATCTAGAGAACTAACTTATAGACTTCGATGTTTGTATGGAGCTTCATTTATAAATAAGCAATATTAGTTCAATGAAGGTTCATATAATGTCATGGATTTTGGCTGAGCCTTAGCGAAAATTCTTTATGGGTAACAATGGTGGAAACCAGAAATTGGTATAATAATTACGTTTGTTATCAATTCAGTCATTTATCATTTTATCCCGCACCATAACAACACATGCAGTGATGTTACTATATTTGATTGTTATATAATACTTTCTTTGCGTTAATATATAACGTCCTTCGACACGCCATGTATCGATTTATTTGTATGTAGACAAGATAGAGTTTGATGGTTGGAAATGATAAATAATAATAAATAAATAAAAAAATGCCTTTATTACACGAGCGTATTTCAATTTTACAAATTGTTTTTCAAATCAACTCAGGTCAATAAATACATAAATATAAAAATACACAATAAATTATTACTTAAATATCACAACAAAACATAAAGCTTTACACAAACAATCCTATGGCTAACTACATATGGCTAAAATGTTCCTTAAGTTTAAGTTTTAAATTAGGAACAGATCTAATTTGTTTGAGGTTAACAGGGAGACCGTTGAACATGGTCGGGCCTAAATAGTCAAAAACTTTTCGTCCAAGCTCAAGACGTACTTTAGGGAAGTGGAGCAATCTACGTTGCCGTGTTCTCCGCTCAAACACATCCTCCCGACGAAGGAGTCTCTCGCTGAGATACTCGGGCTCCCCGGTTGGTAGTGCCTTGTGGACCATGCAGCAGGTCATCATTCTGCACACGGCCTGCATTGCAATGATATTAGCATCTTTTCGAGAAGGGTACACGTGATCAAATTTATTGAGACTGGAGATAAATCTTATGGCAGAATTTTGCAGCCTTTGAATTCTGCCAGCATCCTCCTTTGTAATACTATTTCCGTATGCAGGATAGCAGTAGTTAAATACAGATAAGACCATTGACTGCATGATCTGCATCTTGGCACGCTCTGGCAGTAGTGTTCGGTATCTGTGCATCTGGTATTCCTAGGGCTTTCTAATAGGCTTCGGTCAGACAAAAAAACCTAATAGGTCCTACAATTATGGTTTTTGATGTGTGTTCTTGTAATTATTTGATTTATGAAAAGTGGTTTTGAGCTTTATTTCATTATGGTGAAGATGGAATCCGACCATTTTGCAAATACCTTTGTCTTAAGAGAATTTTCATTTCATTTTGAATTAAATTTTAATAAAACTTAAAAAGATTTACTGTTTGAACTTAAAATTCCTGTTATGCTATAGAACTTCAATTAATAACATCAAAACGCCTTGCAAGTTTTTAGAGATTCTCCATACCTAGGGTAAGGGTATGACTCTCTAAATGGTGTGGCTCTCTAACCTAGAGACCACGGGTGTTACTATGGAGTTGTCCAATATTGCAAATAGTTAAATTCAATCAATACAAATACCATTAGTGTTTAAAGAACTTCAGGAACACGTACGTTCGATATTTGTCTAAAATGTTTAATTCCAAGAAATATTTCACATTGGATGTATTGATATTATTATTGGACAATTAAAATTTTATATAGGCAAATATGTTTCATGATTAAGCATTTAAAATCAAAATTATATACAATAATTAGACGTTTTAGTACTTTTATGATCAGCATTTTGAGGTTCGTAAATATCCTGCTTACTGTTTCTGAGTGTTAACTTTGGTTGAGAAGGGGAGGTAAATATTAATGTTGTGATAGTGTTGAAGAGGTTGACTGTGATTTTGTCATATGGGCAGAACAGGGTTATATCTACTTAATCCGAACATTTAATTTTGTACATCATATACTTAATTATACAGAAATTACATCTTCGTAGACGTTATAAACTATAATACTCTACGCTATAATTGGAAATAATCATTTCTGTTAAGTTGTTCAGAAATATTTCGCTTTTTAGTTCTAAAGAAGGTTTATGTTTATGAAAGCATAAATTTCATAAACATTTTTGAAACATCTCTATATTAACGAACTCTTCATCTTAAAATAGTAAATTCCTTCTAAATTACGATACAAAAAACATTATATACTTAGTGCTTATTTGTAAAGCAAATGTTCTATTCGCTGTATAAATGGTCTATGATATAGTTAGTTCATATTTAAATAATAGTATTAATTTAGTTATTTATATGTAACCGAAAAGTGCTCATACGTTTGTTAATTCACGAAAGTCAAAAACATCCATGAATTATTTATTATTTTATTTTATTTGGGGCAAAAAATACAAAGGTTATCATCACCCTCTTTGAATAATTAAATCTTATTCATATAGGGTTGTGCCAGTTTACAACTAAAAATTTGATTACAAAACACCATGTAACTAAGGAGTGAGTACAGAATCGATACATAAATAATACTTAAACAAGTATTCACTGAAAACCTTTTACTACTATTAATAAATTTACTGAGTAGTTAACAATTTTTTAACTATTTAAAATGTATAACTTTTTGGACATTAAAATTATTTAAACAACAAAAAGAACAATAAACACACACACACACACACACACACACACACACACACACACACACACACACACATATATATATATATATATATATATATATATATATATATTTACATTCATTAAATTTGTATAAATGGAAATAGCCTAATTTAAGTTCAATAAACATTGAATCACAAAAAGTAAATTATTTGATGCCCTCTCCATGATTCGTTTACCTCTGAATGATATATTTATAAAATAAGGAAACTAGGTCAACTCATTCCCTAGGGAAGTCTGAAGACATTTATTATAAAACCTAAGAATGACACTGAGCTGGCTATCACACAAAAGTCGCTTAAAGTACATCCTTGGCATTTCATTAGTCAACTTTTAGTACGACTTTTATAAAATGAGAAATATGAAATACAACGGAAGAGTTACTTATTTAATTTAATTTTAGTAAATAATCCTCAACGTATTATAAATTCAAATCTAAAGAACAAGATTAACCCGATGTCTAAAAAACAAACATGGAGGGGAAAACTTTTATAAAATTACAGGTATGTTATAACCAGGTTAAATGCCAGACAAGTCATCTTGAGAGGCTTTTCGTTTGCTTTACAGCAGACATAATCCTAATCGAAGAGCTCCCAGGTAAATACATTCGAAGGTATCATTTATACATATACATTTATAAACAAACAGAAATTAGTTTTCGCCATCAACTGGGAGAGACTACGATAAACGCTTAAACCAATTAATGGTCGTAAATTTTAAATACACGAATACGTTATAAGGAACATTCCTAGATTGTTAGCAGTTAATAAATTTACTGGAACATTTCTTTCTAGATCTTCTATACACAAGCAGACCAAACCATGATCACATTAGTGTCTGCCAAAATATCAGACATATTGTAGTACTTTAATGAACATATTTATTTAACCTAATATAGCAATAGTTCAAAATGAATTCAGGATTCATTATTACAATTAATATTAGTAAAAAAAAAACATGTTTATACTCCTAATGTTTAACTAAATTTTATGGATTTGAGGGTATTCAAGTGTGTAATTGATAAATTACCTACTTTTATATATTTTCGTGATAAATATATTTCTTATACTTGGAAATATAATCAAATAAAACGAAATAATAATAATAATAATAAATAAATTAAATATCAAATAAAACTATAGATCTATGTATACTTTTATGGGCAAAACTAAGAATAATTAGCATAATAGAGTTTTAT
Organism: Homalodisca vitripennis; assembly: GCF_021130785.1. Classification (NCBI taxonomy): domain Eukaryota; kingdom Metazoa; phylum Arthropoda; class Insecta; order Hemiptera; family Cicadellidae; genus Homalodisca; species Homalodisca vitripennis. The sequence continues at coordinate 7,906 of NW_025777198.1, forward strand.
CTATGTTGGGGTCCTCGAAGACTATAACTCCACTGCTCCTCGATAACAATAGCGTATATTATTTAATGGCGGCGCATTAACTCTAATACGTTAATTAGTCTTGAAAGTTATATACGTTTTTGATTGCGGATAGCGTGAACAGTTTAAATAGTAGGAAATGAATTTATTCCTTTTTAATTGGTCGTCGTGTTTACTCAGGAAGAAAGTATAATTTCGTTATGTAATCGAGTGTTATTTAAAATCAAGTATAGCTATTTTTATGTGATCAGAAGTTACTACGTAGTACGTAAGTGCATAGTACGCACATACGAAGTTATGGTTACACTACTTTTGGTAATTTTTAAGCGTATCTTTGTTTTTTACACTTTTATTGGTTTGTTGAAAGTTTTATTAAATTTCCATCCATTATTCGTATTCAAAAAGGAAACGAAATTCGCGTTATTAACCTGTTATTATTGCTCTACTGAACAAAACAATGTAAGGTTTTAGGGTGTGAAAATGACAAATAATAAATTTTAGAACATTAAAAATGAAACTATTTGTTATGCAAGATAGTAGGAAGTTATGGGTAAATGAATGTACCATATTTATTTATTATTTTAAAGTTGCATTTCCTACAAAGCAATGATGGCCGGAGACATTAGTGATCAGAACATTTAGCATTTTATATTTTACTAATAAGTACCTCGAGGAATGTTTTTCGTACGACGCCTTCAGCGCGGAGCAGCACCAAAGGCTGGATGTACTTGTGTCAAGCGGACATGCGGTTTTATTATTAGAAGGTCTAAATTAACCAAAACGTTCATTTTTGAAAAAAAAGTTGTCAAACTTTTTGCTATTTTACGTATCCAAATATGGCGTAAAGTCTGATGTCAGGAGCAACCAATATGAGGTTGACTTACGAACATAACAAGACCAAGTGACGCCCGTAGAACAATAAAATATTACTCCGCACAAGAAAAGGAGTTCCACTTTTAATATTCTTAAAACCAAATAAAGAACTTCGTTATTTGTCATTTCCAACCAATCAGACCTTATATTGTTTTGTTGAGGAGGACGATAGCATAATTTGCCATTCCGGTCGTTAAGTTATAATTACTAAGCATTTAATAATACACTCCTCACTAGTTATAAATGTTACAAGTAGGGCATGTAAAATATGACTGTATGATATATCAAACTTGCAATGTCATTGCTTATCCCTAATGTTATAAAAATAGTAATGAACATTCCATAAGGCTATAATGTTATTAATTTCTGGCAAATGCCTTAGATTTTAGTTAGAAAAAGTGCTTTTGGTCGCATTATATTCATATTACTTTAGGTTCTTTTAGCTATTCCTATATTAGTATCTATTATTCGTATGTGGATTTTCAATGTGAGTCAACAGCCAAGTCACACATTATCTACGATCCAAGAAATGAGCTTAAAGATTGTATATACTATGTTTCAGGATTTTTTTGATGTTATCCATGCGTTGAAAGCATTAAATAGAGTTATATAGTTCTAAACTGTAATGAAATAAAAACTAAATAAATACAAATATCGTAAATATATGGACAGTGGTAAATGAATGTGGTAACAGTGGTTAAATGAATGTGGTAACAGTGTAAATTACTCATTTGTTAACTCAGTTTATTTAATAAATTCATAGCTTAAGTTACAAAATGAAGTATTAATTCTTCCACTGTTTATAAAGGTCTATTACTGTATATTTCACGTTAAAATATTGCAATTATTACTGCGGTGTATTAAGCAAATAAACATTCTCAAACAGATCAATTAAACATGTCGTAATAACAATATAAATGTCGTAATAACAATATAATCGTGTCGAAAACAAAACTAAGAAGACCTCAAATATCAATACAGTTAAATCCTTAAAGAGCAGATCTGGCTTATTCCAGATAAGTGCCAGTGGTTTTAAACAAATATTAAAAGAGAGAGCGGACCAGAAGTTGGAGAAAGGCTTTAAATTACGTGATCAGAATAGAGGATAAAGATGCAATAAGATTATAGGCGAAGTGATTTATGAATATCTTGAGAAAAGAAATATTCATGAAATATAGTACTGTCTTTTGATTATGTATATTTATGTTTATTGTGTATGTACGTATAGTAGTTAAAATATTTATTTTCACTATTTAACTGATAGGTTATATCAAAACAATTAAATATATACATTTTCCATATATTTATGTATAAGGTATATACATATTCATATAAAACTGAAATTAACCCATGATGTTAATAGGAAGGAAAGGAATAATTGCTCACTTTATCATAAATACATATAGCTAATTGAATAGAGATGTGTTTACACGGAAGCATACAATTTTTCATTAGAAATCGAAGTACTAAATGACATATATACACGAAGCATTGCTTTAATCATGCTTTAATCATTGCTGTAAGTTAATGTTAAGATAGTTGTTGATTACCTACAGTACTAAGCGAAGCATGTTATCTATACCTTTTTATTAAATATGAAATGATTAATTCAAGTAAAGTATGAAGTAATTAACATAACAGATCAATAGTTTGCTATATTACATCGCTGAACACGTGTAATCTATTAGTGACATTCTAATAATACATTTTTCCAACCACTACAATGAGATAATAGTGAGCATACGAATTAGTAGCTCTGAAGAAAAAATTAGATGTACAGTTGAAGAAAAAAAATTTACCATGCGGAATATGTGTGTGTGTGTGTGTATGTGTGTGTGTGTGTGTGTGTGTGTGTGTGTGTGTGTGTGTGTGTGTGTGTGTGTGTGTGTGTGTGTGTGTGTGTGTGTGTATGTGCGTGCGTGTGCGCGTGTGTGTGCGCGCGTGTGTGAGTGTGTGTGTGTATGTGTGATATACGAAATACTCGTACTTACAAATCAAATCAAATCTTTTTTATTGCGAAGACAATATTTACATTGTATGGCAAACGTCATGGGTTTTTTTAAAAATTTCTAACATTCATACAACAATACACACTAACACATACAATTTTACAGTTACGCCTCTTTCATCGATCGCCAATGCTACCCACTTAGTACAGCGGAGTCAGTCTTCTAATTGGGCGGTCTCCCAGTCGAATGCCAAAAACTCACCTGCATTATAGAATGCTTGTGACACCAATAGGCGTTTAAGGCGAGTCTTTAACGCCTTAGGCGTTGGGGCATCTTTAATTGAATTGGGCAGTCTGTTGAGGAAATGAACACACGTTCATAAACCACCGTTCTGTGTCTCCCAGTTCGGTAGTTAGCACTCCCACGTGTCTCATACATGTGTATGTCTCGGCCTCTGGTTAAGCACATTTACTCATACAAAAAAAAGTTGTTTCCAAAATGTAGAGGCACGGCAGAGTCAACAGCTGCAATTTCTTGAAAGCTTCCCTCCACGATTCTCTAAATTTGATTTTGGCGATTATTCGAATTGCTTTTTTTTGAAGTCTGAATACTCTTTGAAACTGTGTGTTACAAATACGAGTAAAACAATCTAGTAAGATCTTTTAAAGCGCGTGCCAAAGCTACTATGAGGATTTTATCCCGGTTTAAAGGTGTATATTTGAATAAATATTTGTATGAAACCACAAAAGTATTTGAATAAATTTCGGAAAAGTTATATGTGGAGCGGTTGCAGGTGTTAAAGTCGCGTGTTAAGGTAAAAGTCTAGCAGTTCTAGGTATTCTATCTTGGTTCAGATTTAATTAATAGATTCTGTCAATGTCATTAATATTTTATGGCAATAACTATTAAATGTGATTGAAATTTATGTTTAAAAATGTATAAAAAGAGTGCTAATATGTAATAGCTACGGCCTAAAACTTTTGGTTGTTGGTTATCACCGGAGAAAAAAAAGGTTTGCGACGGTAAAAAAATATAATAAAATTATTAGATCTTAAAAATTCAATTTATATAGAAACCTTAGTTTATATGTTATAAATAGGAGTTAGAATATATAATAAACTAGCATTACTGACCTGGATCTCATATAAAGAAATCTAGTTGTTTAAACGAAAGAATCATAAAACTAAAATGTCATGGTACGTCCTATTATGTTTGGATTTTGTTTACCACTAAAGGGAAGAGATTGCCACGATGAAAAATAAGGATATAATCAAGGGTTTAGACCATGCCAATAGAAAAAATTAACTTTACATAAAAGCTTTATTTCATAAGTAGGAGATTACATACTAAACCAGCATTAATAATTAGGAACTTATATAAGGCAATTTAGTTGTTCTGCAATGATACGACCTAAAATTATGTTATTTTGTATTGGTTGTTGTGATTATTATAAACATTAATAGTAGTGTAGAATTCTGTAAATGGTATATGGTATTTCAGATCAAATAAAGATAAACATAGGTTCTCATTGTTAGTTAATCAAGCTAGTGGTTAAAAATTTGAAACTATATCAATTATATAAAAAATATAGATAAATCGTCAGATAGTATTAACTGCTTGGGTAAACGAGTTAGGAGATAATAAATGTAGTTTTGAATAAAATTATACTTTAAACCATCAAGATCACTAAGTTGAAATATAGCTAAACACAATATTAGAAAAAAATAAAAGTCATTAATCTAGTAATTTCATATTACATAACTGAATAAAGAACTAATCTGATGATTTAATTCGGAGCGTTTAAATTAACTATATTGTTAAATTAGCACATACAGTTTTAGTGGAAAACTTCCACAATTAACTATAATTTAGGGACAGTAATATGTAACAAAATTCTTGTTACGAAATAAATGTCCTAGTTAAATAATATTCTTTGAAAATATAATAAATATTTGTAAAAGAGCATTATTATAAAAATTTGGGATCAGTACATCAATTAATGTAGATAGCCTATATAAATTTATGATAACGTCCAATAGAAGTATTTACGTTATTCTTATTGGGTTTCTGACGTCTGTTTGTCAAAGGTAAAAGTTAGAAAACAGACGAAAATGTTATATTTACAACCATAGTCTATGACATGCTAGCTAATATACCTTTATAGCTGTACTGTACGTATAAGGTTGAGGGAAGGGATTAGTTCAATTTCAAGAACTACGTGAGCTCTTTTAACCATTTCAATAAAACGTTCTTTTTTAGTATATATCTAGCTTTTTAATAAACCCACATTTTTGTGTAGCTCTCATGTAATTGTGTATAACCTATATAGCCGTATATTTTTCTTGTAATTTTTTAAGTAATTATCTTGCATGCCTCTTCAACTATGCTCAGTGCGCTCGTTTTTGTTTTAAGCATGTGGCTATTTTATTACTCTTTTATACTAATTATCTGTGCTACACTTATTATGTGTTCATAACTACCTAGCCTATTTGTAATGATCTTCAAGTACAACTAGCCTTTTATTTTTCTTCTTGCAACTTTTGGATGTCTACCCTCGGTAACATTTCGTTTAGTGTACACATATCTACGTCTAAACATACCTTGAATACATTATCCGGCTGTTAATGTAACATCAATGAGTTTCCTGTTTGTAAAATCTTTAGTCCAGGACTCTGTTTTCATGATTTTTAAAATTATTTCCTCCTACTAATACTTTCCTTCAAACTATTCAGACCAATTCAGGGAAATATAAATGTCTCCGAAAGATAACACGTTTTAATTTTCCTCAATATTTCTTTCATTGATATAATTTTTTTTAAATTGCTCCTATATTCATGAAATCTTGAGAGCGAAATAGTTTTGTTTAGAAAGTTCTTGAATGTATCATAATAAAATATTTTGGAATTACCTCCAAAGAGTTTGATTTCATGTTATTTAAAGAACAATGAATAGTACAGATTGTAGTGGATGTTCAGTTTATTATTAATTAAATCATTCCAATAGATGCTGCCTCAGACAATGAATAGTACAGACTGCAGTCGATGTTCAGTTTAATATCAATTGACACATTTAAATATATGCTGTCTCAGACAATGAATAGTACAGACTGCAGTCGATGTTCAGTTTAATATCAATTGACACATTTCAATATATGCTGTCTCAGACAATGAATAGTACAGACTGCAGTCGATGTTCAGTTTAATATCAATTGACACATTTCAATATATGCTGTCTCAGACAATGAATATTACAGACTCCAGTTGATGTTCAGTTTAATATAATTTAAAACATTCCAATATTTGCTCCCACTGACGATGAATAGTATAGACTGCAGTCGATATTCAGTTTAATATCAATTTAAACATTCCAATATTTGCTGCCTCTGACGATGAATAGTACAGACTGTAGTCGATGTTCAGTTTAATATCATTTAAAACATTCCAATATTTGCCGTCTCAGACAATGAACAATACAGACTGCAGTCGATGTTCAGTTTAATATAATTTAAAATGTACCGTTTTACTGGCACATGAGGGGTTAGCTTCGAATTATCAATTTTTACAATATTTCTTTACCCAAAATTAATTAAAATAATTGAGAATGAATATTGACTGGACTCCAGTTAAAAAGTTCACTTACCCGCAGGTTCGATGACGATTAGCATAAAATAACTCTAAGCATTTTCAAAGACTACTCGTTACTACTACTTCTGATCAACTGAGACGGGAGGTACTGCACGTCTACCTCACCCCACCACTCAATTTCGTTATCAAACACTGCCATCTGCGATGAGCGCCTCGCTGACAGCAGCCTCTTTTGTACAGTCCTTATCATTCTTCTGGGCCTACTCCTTACACCGGTAATCCAGTTACCCCAGAATTACAATTTAATACAATCGGTACATCACCCACGCTCAAAACTGGCATTACCGTGGAAGAGTCCTACTAAAAGAAAATGTCTTGTTCGTTACTTTAAACACATTAAACTACAAACACATTCACACATACCATTTTTATGAATCTTAAAACTAACGAAGCTCCAGATGATGCTGAGTGGAACCATAGTAGGGCGCTGACACCCCAGAGTGCCCCGCTCGGTACGCCCCTGGGTGCGTCGCTCGGTACGCCCCTGGCTTTATCTCAGGACGCAACAGCTGACCCATTGTTTGATTTCCTGGTGGCACAGGAATTCTTCTAGCCAGTCTATCCCCCTGCACTCGAGACTGCAGTCGTGCTGATCCTAAACGAAATACTCCTCCGAGGAGAGCATTAATTACAAGTATTAAGTATGTGCTCTACATTTGAGAATAAGTAATTATACAAGTACTTGTTCTTCTTCCGCGACATCAACCATCTAGTGAGTGTGCTGTGTCTTGTGTGCCTATTTGGATTACATATCAATCTTTTATACTCACTGTTAGTAAATACATTTTGATTTTAATTAGGTAAGCTTTATCCAGATATTCCACATTATTGACGGACAGATATTATTTTACAAACAATTATCCAACACATTTTACAATAATCCTGAATTTGTTATTACAAAACAGTCACTTCACATGCTACAAGACACTTTTACTATTCTTTTCAAATCTAAGTTTACAACAGTTTCCTCTCACTTTCATCATTTTTTCAAGTACACCAATAATATTATATCTCCTGGCATTATTAGTTTTTATTTCCTTTTATTTACCTGAAATTGATTAGTGCACATATTGCAATTAGTTTATGTAACTTTTAATTAACATCACTCTGATTTTCACTATACACGAAGTCCACATTATATTTTAATTTTATTTACATTTCCCATTAAGCATTTACTTTCTCACCCATCTTCCTTTGTAGTATGCTTTGTTATTGGATTATTTATACTTCCTGGCAATCCAATATTTGTATACTTTCTTCATTATACATAATAAATCATCTTCCTTTTTATTTATTAGATAGGCTTCCGGGTATCTATAATCAATCATAAACAAAACACAACAGCACAACCTTTTGTTACCAATACTTTACCTCTTTAACTTCAACTGTGAAATATGGATCTTTTTTATTATTTTTGGATTCTTCACACTTTGGGCTATATAGGTTACTTCACTCAGTTCTTGTATTAGCCTTTAGGGTCCAGTGTAGTTCATGGCTAATTTACTCTGAAACTTATCACACTTCATGCTTTGTTCATGAGTTTCTATAAATCCTTCCTTACCAACAGCAAAAGGATGTTCTGCATTCTCATTACTATGTAGTTTCCTCTTGTTATTGGCGTTAATTGACCTTTTTAAATTTTTAATCGCTAGCTCAAACCTTTCATCCTTTACATCATTTTCACACACAAGTTAATTTAATGACCATTGATTACTCAAAGCATTATTAGGTTGAAAACCAAATATTAACTGATGTGGACTCATTTTTGTTGCTTCAGACACACTAAAATTATTTGCTTGCTGAATACTAGTCTACTCTGTATCCCATTTTTGTTTACTTATATTAATAACAGAAAAATAAATTTTTAACATATGTTTCAAAGTTATTAATTGTCTTTCTGATTTATTTGCCCTAGGCACATAGGGTGTAATAAACTGATGCACTATACCCGTATTAAACAAATAGTTCTTGGGTCCCACGCTTTTAAAACATTTTGCATTGTCAGAGACTAAATATTTACAATATCCAAAATTTGTAAACACTATATTGTCCAGGATTTTTATTACAGATGTACCTTTGGCACCTTTTACTGCATACAACCATATAAATTTGCTATGGTCATCCATAATTATTAAAATATTGTCGTTCTGCATTTTGCTTCTTACTAGTGGACCAAAATAATCAATATAAAGTCTGTCCATTGGTTTCTCACTTACATTAGACACTAATTTACCAAAATACTTTCTACTAGGCTTTGCTTTAATTCATAGTTCACATTTACTTTACTTACTCTGTTTAATTTGCTAAGTTAGGTCGGTAGAACATTTCACTAATTTTCTAGTGGTCTTAAATATACCAAAGTGTCCATTTGCATTATGGTAATATGCAAATGCCATGTCCACAAGTTGATAGGGCAGGTACACTTTACCTTTACTATTGTTCTTGGCCCTATACATTACAACTCCCTCACTTAAATAAAACTTTTCATTGTTATCACTATTTTTGATTCTTAATCTAATATTTAAAATTTCTGGGTCCTCACTCTGATGATTTTCAAACTCATTAAACGCTAATGGAAAGTTTTTTAAGTTATCTATATTACAGCACTCTTTATTGTTAAAATTTTTGTAAGATTTCTTACCATTCTTCTTAATTACTACCTTACTTACTGGATTATTTACATTTAGAGTTTCATTCACTTTATCACTGTAATATTGGAATTCCTAGAATTCACACAGTTCCTTATTATTGTTATTGTCCTTACTCTCAAACACTCTTGACAAATAGCCAGCTACAGCATTGTCAGCTACCTTTCACATGTTTAATTTCGAATGGTAGGCTTAAAATAGTGGCAACCCATCATGACAACTTACTAAGCTTTCTGAAATGGGACAACACCCACGCCAAAGCGTTGTTATCGGTGACCAATGTGAACTTTTTGATTTATAAATAGCTTCGGAACTTATTTATAGACCATACCACAGATAATGCCTCCTTTTGATATACAGTAAGATTTCTTTGCTCAGTCTCACTGAACTTTTTTGAAAAATAAGCAACAGGCTTATTTTCACCCTTCACATTATGCATCAGACAAATACCTGCTGCTTTCTCAGATGCATCACAATACAGTATAAATTGCTCATTGCAGTTTGGTATAGCTAACACTGGTGGGCTAGTTATACATTGTTTTAATTTTTCAAAGTTTGCTTGGCACTCTTCAGTCCACAAAAACTTGGTATTCTTTTTTCTTAAATCATTTAGGCAGGCAGCATATTTTGCATACCCTGGTATACTTACTGAAATAACTTACTGCTCCTATAAATCTACTCACTTCTTTTGCATTCTTCGGTGGCTCACAATCTGTTATAGCTTTTGTTCTGTCCTGGTCTATTTTTATTTCGACTTTACTTATCAGGTGTCCTAGGAATTTTATCTCCTTACACGCAAACCTTACCTTTGCAGAGTTAACAGTCAGGCCATGTTCTGAAAGTCTTTTTACCACGTTTCTTAAAGGGAGCTGAAACCGTCCATAAGAGCCCATGTTAAATTTTGCCAGTTTAGGTGCACTTTTCTCAGACACCCTTTAACCTACAATGCTCAAATTTTCACTAGGTCAGGGTATGTTTTTCATAAGTATACTGAATTAGAAGTTTGTTTCTATGGTTACAAATATAATTGTTACAGTATTTTCTATAAATTTGAGTTTTTACAAAAGAATTAAATTAAAAAATTTTAAATTTCCTTTTTACTGGTGTGATTGATTTAGTTTTAGTTCCACATATTTGCAATGGCTTACTACACATTGCTAAAAATTTCATCAATATATCTTTACTACTTCTTGAGAAAAATGTACCTTTATTTTAAAAACTTATACTTTTGGGAATTGCATTTAAAGATAAAGCAAGGATTTACTTACACAGATTCTTTATTAGAAGCTTCCAGGGCAGTAGCAATCATTGTTTCCCTCTTCTTCAGCTAACTGCTGCTGTCTTTCTTCACTCTAGCTTCTTTGGTCATATCCTCTGCTGCCTTATCTGCTTTCCGAAGCCGTGCAACATCGAATCTTTGAAGTCCTTCAGTGGTGAATTTCCCTGAGCCTTTCAACCCTTCAAAGACTTCCAAGATTGCCATCATTGAATGTAATTACACTGTCCCAAACCCCTATTTCTAAGGTTTGTTTTACCAACAAAGGTTTCTTTGAGTATGCGTATCCAAACAACATTATTGAAACTGTCGTTTACATTTTGCGTTCTTCCGTGTAAGCATTTGCTCAATAAATCCGGTTTTACCAGGGCCTTATACACATGCTTTATTGCCTCCATAACAGCTTTAGAAAGTGGATTTTTGTGGGTAAAGGTTTCAAGATTTCGTTCATGTTCGGCCATCCTATATTTACACCAAGTATTTGGTGGATCGGGGCACAGCAAGTGTTGGGGTTCATCGTCCGTGGAACCACAGTGAAAATATGTGGCCCACACAGCTCTCCTCATGCCTTGTATGTTGTTTGTATTTTCTCTGATTGCCTTACCAAAGTATTGTTGGAGTTGGTCTATATCTGTAAGTCTTCCTTTGCCGTGTAACGCTTTTCCATCACTTAATACAGTTAGCTTTAGGTCTTTCCGCAGGTTTCTCAGTCTTGTGCCCATTCTTTATCTACGTGTCCGACAACTCAAGTTTTTTAATTTAAATGCCATCACCATATGGTTTAATTTCGTTGACACCAGAAATATGCCAGTGTTGCCAAAATCAAACTCATAAAGAGAAATGAGAAGAACAGAAACAGTACTGTATAAAAGTACTCGTCATTAGAGAAACTCCCTCACGAAATCTTTGTATTCTATTTCAAAGACAATTGTTTTTATATGGTTTGGAAGATACTACACATACAGTTATATATATTTTCTTTTTCAAAATGACACCGAGAATATAAAACAGTAATAAAACTAAATTCATTAAAAATTTTTTGTTTAGCTCCCCTTAAATGTACCATGTGTTCTTCAATATTTTTACTATAGATTACTAAGTCGTCTACAATGTTCATAACATATTTGTACTTCATACCATCAAGTACCTTATTCAAGTAGGAGCTCATCATACCAGAACCTCGGTGCAAACCATATGGCACTCTTTGGAAGTTATAGCCAGCAAATGTAGTCACAAAACCTGTCAAGTGCTTACTTTACTCACTGATTTTTAATTGGTAAAACTATTTGTTAGGTCCAATGTACTGTACGCACTTGCACCTTGCAAATAATGATAATTTTCTTGCACATCACCTATCGGGTACTCAACTCTCTTCAATAGTTTAACTTCGAATAGTTCACAACCATTCTTGATTTATTAGTGCCTGGTTTATTTACCAAAAATGTAGGACTAGCATAGTTTGATTCACTAGACCTAATTATATTTTTCTTTAACAGGTCATTAATAATGCCTCTTAATTCATTTAATTTAGGTGGTAACATAGGATAGGGTCTCTCTCTAACTGGTTCTTTATCACTTACCTCCAGTGTAACTTCATAGTCAATAGCCTTACCTATTTTTGTTATGAAGACTTCAGGAAAATCTTTCAATAATTTCTTCACACCTTCACTAGCTTGATGGCAACCAATTTTTAGTTTTGTATTTACATTACTACTGATTATAGTGGCATTTTCAAATAGCTCTATCTTATTTTCTGGCTTGAAATTAAAATAGCAGATATCTTTGTTGAAGTACAACACAAGACCTGTTTGCTACATAAAGTCAGCTCCAAGTATAACATCCCATGCAAGGTTCTTGGCAATTACAAACTTTATCTTCCAAGTGTACTCGTCTATTTTTATGACTATTTGACACTCACCTGTCAACTCAATATTTGAATTGTCTGCACTAGGACATTTATTTATTTTATTTCGGTGGCAATCGGTACAAACATTCCAATATTTGCTGCCTCTGACGATGAATAGTACAGACTGCAGTCGATGTTCTGTTTAATATCAGATGAATAGTGCACATTGCAGTCTATGTTCAGTTTAATATAAATTAAAACATTCCAATATTTGCTGTTTCTGATAAATGCACGGACGGTTGTAAAAGGTCCAAATTTGTGCATTAAGAGCATAGATACGAATACAACGAAGTATCGAGGGAGTTGATAGAACATATGTAAGAGTAATTGTAAAGACAGACAGACTATAATTTGATCTTTTGACCTCAAAGTAATACAGTTTTTATTTGGACTAAGATGAACCTATTTTATACCAATAATTGTTACGAATTATGTTAAGTTTTATAACAGTCAGTTTGAATGCATCTCCTTGTTGTAGAGTTCATGTAACATTTTATTTGTACGCAAATTAGACTTATTAATTAGTACATTTTCCTGTGCATATTTTGTATTGACCTATACAACCTTGTAAATTAAATTTCATAAGGTAATTTTGTCATTTCAGTATAAGTACTGCGAATTTGTGATTATGTATGCCAAATGCAAGACATAGGACCATAAAAACCACTGATCTTTAACCACATCCTATTTTGTGGTAACAAATATATTAAAATATTGAGACAATAAATGGATACACCAACAAATAGCTGCAAAATCCTGTATTTTTTGAGATCGGAAGCAAAAAAATAGTCGTAACTTATACAATAATGTGTTCCTTATGTAAAAACATATGTTACAACTTATATCTTGTCGGCATTGTTGCTCGTATATCCCATTCGAGTTGTATTAACGTTCAACATTTTATATTTTGTGGCTATTTTACACTTTGGGGATAAAATGTATTATTGATTTGACAATACCACTGGGTTAACCACGTAATAAAGTGAATATATATAATAATTTAATTTAATATTTTTCCATGTTTGCTGCTACATCTAAAGTTTTAGCGAACATAGTCACTGCCCTTTTTATTATCAATGGTTTTATAATTTTAAGTAGTCTTTTAATGTTATAGGTACACTTTTTAATGCTTTTATTAAACAGTTAAAAAATATTAACATATCTTTATACATTATTAAAAAGCTGAGGTGGTTGAAATCCAATATGGTAAATAGTCTTATTTGGTATTTACTGTTATAGTAACGAATATATAACAGTATTACCAATTTTTGACATGTTACAATGATTAATTACAATAACGTAGACATATTGCTACCAACTTGTTCGTTTACCACAATTGTTGTGATGACAGCCAAAGCAGTGTTAAAGTTAAATAAATGTATCATCAGAAAAAAAAAAAAATCCATCACCTTATTGATTGCGCACAAGTGAAAAAATTAACATGATAGTATTGTGCAAGTGGGTTATAAAATAAATAAATAAATAAATATATATATATATATATATATATTATATATATTCACCTAATTACGTAGTTAACCCATTGGTATTGTCAAAGCAATAATACATTTTTTAAGTAATACATCGTTTTAAGTAATAGTTGACTGCAGTTTTCTGATTTTCCCTATCATTTCATAAACACACAATGGTGATTTTAGAACAAATATAAATCAAAACAGGTTTTGAATTTTTAAATTATTTTTTTCTAAATATTGACTTTAGATTAAAACATTACCAGGGAAAATAAAGTCAACAAATATTTTAAATCATTAATACATTATATAGTTAATTTAAAAGGCCTGAAGTAGACGGTGTTTGGTTTTTGACAAAATTACGCTTTTAATGTAGGTCTACGTGTTTATATACATTATATTTATCAAGACAACGTGGGAAAGTCTTAATGTGTCAATGTAAATATCCTAGACCCGAAGTCAACTCTTTGACAGGAGAAGGCTTCTTAGATTTACACACACTCACACTCCCAGGATATATGTATAACCTTTTTTTTATTTATTAAATGAAGCAACCTAAACTGTAGTCTAATGTAAATACATTAGAAGTGAATTTAAACTTCTGGAAGTAAACAGTTTGTTACGAAAGTAGTTTTTTCAGTCCTAAGTAGGTACATATATTCTCTTGGTCGAACAACTTATCTACGGCACTGGAATACATTTGATCGAAAGAGGATCACAAGAACTCGAAATAAGCGGTTGTTAACTTAAGTAATTTCTTGAGACCTATGTATATAATTCCTTGATGAAGCCAAACTCAGTTGTAACATCGAGAAAAAACTAATTTGAACTAAAAATGCTCTTATACAAGCCAAACTTGATATCAAAGTTAGTTCTTAAACCTCTAACTGTCTATCCATGTATAATGAAAATAATATGAACAAGGTCGTATGCCTAATTACGTTTGAAGATTGTTATATAGTTTCATTATATTATATGTTTTGACATTGCTTTGGTTAAAAAAAAAAACGTGCAAAGCCATGGGTAACAGTTATTTGTTAAATAGATCAAACAAATTCATTAAAACTACAACAATCTTACATGGTCTAGTTAATGTTACATTTATTTTTTTTATTGAGAACGACTTAAAATATGTCTTTAAAATGCATTTCTAAGTACAGTTGTCGCGCTCGTAGCAAAATAAGATTACTTTAAGACGATTTTGCAGTGTTGAAATTTAACTACTTAATATGTTAAAAATATTGAAGTAGTGGCATAAAGAGGACAGGACGTTCGTGGAGGGAAATAGCTAAGAAGTAAGTCAGCTTGAAGAAGAAGAGATTGAACTACTCAAAGATTAGACTTGCTTATACATTGTTATAAAGTTGTTATAGTGTAATTATGTTTCCAAACAATTTGGAATAATGAAGGGGGTAACATTTGTGTTATTTTACTTTGTTTAATTCTTTCAGATATCCGTCCTATTTATATTTTGGTAAAATAATTCTCAATCCATTACTGTATTCTTGCTCACATTGTACTTTTACAGAATAATAATCAGCTATGCTTATTCATTAACAACTCTGATTTAAGAATCTTAAGAAATACAATTCATATTATCAGTCCATCCCTGTCGATTTTATGTATCAAATCATTTCTCTGATTGAGACCAAGTTTTAAATAAATGTGTACCTTGCATTTATCAATAAATAAAATGATGAAAGACATTTCACCAATTTTAAAAATTAAAAATTTTTTGTTTAGCTCCCCTTAAATGTACCATGTGTTCTTCAATATTTTTTACTATAGATTACTAAGTCGTCTACAATGTTCATAAACATATTTGTACTTCATACCATCAAGTACCTTATTCAAGTAGGAGCTCATCATACCAGAACCTCGGTGCAAACCATATGGCACTCTTTGGAAGTTATAGCCAGCAAATGTAGTCACAAAACCTGTCAAGTGCTTACTTTACTCACTGAATTTTTAATTGGTAAAACTATTTGTTAGGTCCAAATGTACTGTACGCACTTGCACCTTGCAAATAATGATAATTTTCTTGCACATCACCTATCGGGTACTCAACTCTCTTCAATAGTTTAACTTCGAATAGTTCACAACCATTCTTGATTTATTAGTGCCTGGTTTATTTACCAAAAATGTAGGACTAGCATAGTTTGATTCACTAGACCTAATTATATTTTTCTTTAACAGGTCATTAATAATGCCTCTTAATTCATTTAATTTAGGTGTGGTAACATAGGATAGGGTCTCTCTCTAACTGGTTCTTTATCACTTACCTCCAGTGTAACTTCATAGTCAATAGCCTTACCTATTTTTGTTATGAAGACTTCAGGAAAATCTTTCAATAATTTCTTCACACCTTCACTAGCTTGATGGCAACCAATTTTTAGTTTTGTATTTTACATTACTACTGATTATAGTGGCATTTTCAAATAGCTCTATCTTATTTTCTGGCTTGAAAATTAAAAATAGCAGATATCTTTGTTGAAGTACAACACAAGACCTGTTTGCTACATAAAGTCAGCTCCAAGTATAACATCCCATGCAAGGTTCTTGGCAATTACAAACTTTATCTTCCAAGTGTACTCGTCTATTTTTATGACTATTTGACACTCACCTGTCAACTCAATATTTGAATTGTCTGCACTAGGACATTTATTTATTTTATTTCGGTGGCAATCGGTACAAACATTCCAATATTTGCTGCCTCTGACGATGAATAGTACAGACTGCAGTCGATGTTTCTGTTTAATATCAGATGAATAGTGCACATTGCAGTCTATGTTCAGTTTAATATAAATTAAAACATTCCAATATTTGCTGTTTTCTGATAAATGCACGGACGGTTGTAAAAGGTCCAAATTTGTGCATTAAGAGCATAGATACGAATACAACGAAGTATCGAGGGAGTTGATAGAACATATGTAAGAGTAATTGTAAAGACAGACAGACTATAATTTGATCTTTTGACCTCAAAGTAATACAGTTTTTATTTGGACTAAGATGAACCTATTTTATACCAATAATTGTTACGAATTATGTTAAGTTTATAACAGTCAGTTTGAATGCATCTCCTTGTTGTAGAGTTCATGTAACATTTTATTTGTACGCAAATTAGACTTATTAATTAGTACATTTTCCTGTGCATATTTTGTATTGACCTATACAACCTTGTAAATTAAATTTCATAAGGTAATTTTTGTCATTTCAGTATAAGTACTGCGAATTTGTGATTATGTATGCCAAATGCAAGACATAGGACCATAAAAACCACTGATCTTTAACCACAATCCTATTTTGTGGTAACAAATATATTAAAATATTGAGACAATAAAATGGATACACCAACAAATAGCTGCAAAATCCTGTATTTTTTGAGATCGGAAGCAAAAAAATAGTCGTAACTTATACAATAATGTGTTCCTTATGTAAAAAACATATGTTACAACTTATATCTTGTCGGCATTGTTGCTCGTATATCCCATTCGAGTTGTATTAACGTTCAACATTTTATATTTTGTGGCTATTTTACACTTTGGGGATAAAATGTATTATTGATTTGACAATAACACTGGGTTAACCACGTAATAAAGTGAATATATATAATAATTTAATTTAATATTTTTCCATGTTTGCTGCTACATCTAAAGTTTTAGCGAACATAGTCACTGCCCTTTTTATTATCAATGGTTTTATAATTTTAAGTAGTCTTTTAATGTTATAGGTACACTTTTTAATGCTTTTATTAAACAGTTAAAAAATATTAACATATCTTTATACATTATTAAAAAGCTGAGGTGGTTGAAATCCAATATGGTAAATAGTCTTATTTGGTATTTACTGTTATAGTAACGAATATATAACAGTATTACCAATTTTTGACATGTTACAATGATTAATTACAATAACGTAGACATTATTGCTACCAACTTGTTCGTTTACCACAATTGTTGTGATGACAGCCACAGCAGTGTTAAAGTTAAATAAATGTATCATCAGAAAAAAAAAAAATCCATCACCTTATTGATTGCGCACAAGTGAAAAAATTAACATGATAGTATTGTGCAAGTGGGTTATAAAATAAATAAATAAATAAATATATATATATATATTATATATATATATATATATATTCACCTAATTACGTAGTTAACCCATTGGTATTGTCAAAGCAATAATACATTTTTTAAGTAATACATCGTTTTTAAGTAATAGTTGACTGCAGTTTTCTGATTTTCCCTATCATTTCATAAACACACAATGGTGATTTTAGAACAAATATAAATCAAAACAGGTTTTGAATTTTTAAATTATTTTTTTCTAAATATTGACTTTAGATTAAAACATTACCAGGGAAAATAAAGTCAACAAATATTTTAAATCATTAATACATTATATAGTTAATTTAAAAGGCCTGAAGTAGACGGTGTTTGGTTTTTGACAAAATTACGCTTTTAATGTAGGTCTACGTGTTTATATACATTATATTTATCAAGACAACGTGGGAAAGTCTTAATGTGTCAATGTAAATATCCTAGACCCGAAGTCAACTCTTTGACAGGAGAAGGCTTCTTAGATTTACACACACTCACACTCCCAGGATATATGTATAACCTTTTTTTTATTTATTAAATGAAGCAACCTAAACTGTAGTCTAATGTAAATACATTAGAAGTGAATTTAAACTTCTGGAAGTAAACAGTTTGTTACGAAAGTAGTTTTTTCAGTCCTAAGTAGGTACATATATTCTCTTGGTCGAACAACTTATCTACGGCACTGGAATACATTTGATCGAAAGAGGATCACAAGAACTCGAAATAAGCGGTTGTTAACTTAAGTAATTTCTTGAGACCTATGTATATATTTCCTTGATGAAGCCAAACTCAGTTGTAACATCGAGAAAAAACTAATTTGAACTAAAAATGCTCTTATACAAGCCAAACTTGATATCAAAGTTAGTTCTTAAACCTCTAACTGTCTATCCATGAATAATGAAATAATATGAACAAGGTCGTATGCCTAATTACGTTTGAAGATTGTTATATAGTTTCATTATATTATATGTTTTGACATTGCTTTGGTTAAAAAAAAAAACGTGCAAAGCCATGGGTAACAGTTATTTGTTAAATAGATCAAACAAATTCATTAAAACTACAACAATCTTACATGGTCTAGTTAATGTTACATTTATTTTTTTATTGAGAACGACTTAAATATGTCTTTAAAATGCATTTCTAAGTACAGTTGTCGCGCTCGTAGCAAAATAAGATTACTTTAAGACGATTTTGCAGTGTTGAATTTAACTACTTAATATGTTAAAAATATTGAAGTAGTGGCATAAAGAGGACAGGACGTTCGTGGAGGGAAATAGCTAAGAAGTAAGTCAGCTTGAAGAAGAAGAGATTGAACTACTCAAAGATTAGACTTGCTTATACATTGTTATAAGTTGTTATAGTGTAATTATGTTTCCAAACAATTTGGAATAATGAAGGGGGTAACATTTGTGTTATTTTACTTTGTTTAATTCTTTCAGATATCCGTCCTATTTATATTTTGGTAAAATAATTCTCAATCCATTACTGTATTCTTGCTCACATTGTACTTTTACAGAATAATAATCAGCTATGCTTATTCATTAACAACTCTGATTTAAGAATCTTAAGAAATACAATTCATATTATCAGTCCATCCCTGTCGATTTTATGTATCAAATCATTTCTCTGATTGAGACCAAGTTTTAAATAAATGTGTACCTTGCATTTATCAATAAATAAAATGATGAAAGACATTTCACCAATTTTAAAAATAATGGAATAATAACGGTGATAAATGGCGTAGCGTGAATAACAAAACTTAACATTTTGAAAACGTGAAGGTAAAATGTCTAGATACACCTAAGAGTATTCAAACTTTAATCCAGTGACATGAAACAACTTGAGTGAAACACCAAAAACAATGAGTATTTGTAGGCCTTACCTGTGCTGAAGTTGTGCAAGAACGGTTGTAACTGTAATATTATCAAACTTAACTTGATTAAACAAGGAATGTTATCTTAGAAAGTTTGAGAAAATGTTTCTACTGTGCGGTTTGCGGAGTATACAATAAATTTTGTAATTGTTAATTTGTGATATACTCTATAAAATTCTATCCATAAATTTGTAAAGCATATTTATTTAAGATGGAATGTCATTAATGAGTTTAGCATATACATAATGTTTAGTAAATCTTTTAATACATATATACGACGTAACTAGTGCAATATTTTATAGATAATTTATTTTACTGTTGAACATTGATTGAAACTGTGTAATGATATTTAGTAGATATTTAGTATAATAAAGTTCTATGATAGTAGTGCAGAATATTACTAAACGTAAATCATTATATGATAAGGAATAATTAAAAACGTTAAAGAACTCGTATTTCCGCGTATTACGTATACACGCCCTTCCACCAACACACATGTTGGCTTATATGCTAAACAGCACCGAAACGTCAGCGAATTTTGTATGCAATACGCATTTCCTAGAGTGCTAATTGTTTAATACAGGTATTTATTGATATTAAAAGTATAATACAGTTTTTTGCATTTGAAATCTTTATATTTGACATGTGTTACAAACATAAAAGATATCGTTTAAGGGATTGGAGTTTACCAGGTGCACTACTACACATGTAACGAGCATCGGAGAAAGCGAGAGACTAACCTCGACGGATTGATCAACTGAGTTGATCACCACCTTACATTCATACATAATTTTTTACTCAGTAATCAAGAGAATCTCTACAATAAGTAAATGGCCTTTAGTTCTTAGTGTCAAAGAAAATATATTCGAGCATATCTTCAACATCTTTCTATATTCATAAAGAACATAAATAATTAAATTCATCATAACAGATATCTACAAAGTTTGAGGAAATCATACCGCTGTGACTTTGTGTGTGTGGTGCAGAATTTCTTCTTTTTTAACTGGAGCTCTTGAAAACTATAAAATTGTATCTAAAGAAAGAGACTACGTATTTATTTGGGCTGAATTATCATTATTCGTTCTGGCATGTATATAAAACGGGATGTAAAGGGTAAGTTTTTAATTTTTGAATAATATTATGGTTGAAAAATACTGTGACACTCTGAAATGAAATTTAGTATAATGACATGATATGATAATAGTAAAGTATAATATTAAATGTAAATCTCTAGATAATGAGGAATATTTCAAAGTGTAGTAGAACTCGTACCTAACAGGCTTGAAAATTCCCTAAATGTTTAGATATGTCACCTCCACCAACAGACAAGCGTATTATATAGCAGCTCAGAAACATGAGTGCACTTTGTACGTAATACGCAATTTATAGAGTGCTAATTGTTTAACATTGTTATCCCAATTAAGAGTATGATAGAATTTTTACACTTGTCTTCAATACGTGTTAAAAAAAGAACACAACGTTTTAAGGATTGGAGTATAGATGAAGTGTCAAAAATGATTAAGGCGTAAAGTAAAACATACATAAATATTAAAGTAATGAGAGTGACGACGGACCCACCAGAGTCTAATCTGACAGGAAAATACAAGTTGATTGCAAATAAACCGAGCATATATCTGTAACTCTAGTGGTGAGAACAAAAAAGTCACCTCACTGAACATATAACATTACACACAATACATGTCACATGCACCCTAAAAAGCGAGAGACTAATCTGGACGTCTGTGTTGACTGCCACCTTGTGTTAGTATACCTCAGTTTGACTCAGTAATCAAGAAAAACTGTAAAATAATTTTAAGGCCTTTTGCTTTTGGTTCTCAATATCAAAGGAAGAATCTTTGTGCATATATTTCTATAGTCATCCAGAAAAGATAAAATTGATGACCTCAGATCTTAGGTCTAAAGCAAAATAAAAAGTCGAGATAAAACTCCATTACCACATGTGTATTAACCGGGAAATGATTTTTTTAAAGGCGAAAAATGAGCTGTTTTCACAGTTATAGAAGAAAGTAACGTTTCAGTTTGTAGACGAAAGACATTTGACATGAGTGAATTAACGTTCCAGTTGTGAGTTCAGTTAAAGGGTCCAAAGGTTCTATTGAAAATCACTTTTCAGTTGTCAAAGCTCTTTAATGAAAATGGTTTAATGTCTACTTACTGAACAGAATATTTGGGTTTTATAACATTTAGCGAGACTTAATAATTGGATTACATATCTTCCAAACATTTGAAATGTCATTATGAAACAAAAAATGTTTATGTAAATATTTTAAATTAATAAGATTTAATGGGCGCGAAAATATGGTGAGAATCAGCTAAAAAACTCCACTGAACAGGTGCACCACACAATAAAAGTCACAAGCATCCTAGAGAAATCGAGAGACGGATCTAGACGCCCGAGTTGACCTTCACCTTACGTTAATACCTCATTTTGCATCAGTAATCAATAGAAACTCTAGGATAATTTAAGGCCTCTTGATTTTGGTTTATAGTAAAGGAAATATTCTTCGAGCGTATCTTAAAAATCTTTCTACAACCGTCCAGAAAAAGAAAATAAATCGATGACGGCAGATCACCTAGCTTACTGCCCAAATACTGCCCAGGTATCTCTAATATCACGTATGCCTTGATCGAGAAATGATGGATTTTTTTAAAAGCGAACAATGTTTGGAAAAATTAAGCTCATTCCTTATAAGCTGTTTTCACTGATCTTACTGAAAACTAAGAATAAACATGAAAGTTGTAAGTTCAGTTGAAGCGTTCAATGGTTTTAGTCAAAATCACTTTTTAATTGTTAAAGTTCTTTAATGAAAACTTTATAATATTATCTAATTCAAATAAAAATTCAATGCCTTAATAATTGGATTACACATGCTATAAACATTTCAAGTGTCATATAAAGCAAAAAATGTTGTTCAATATTAATAATAAATAAAGTTTTACTGAGCTCGAAAGTAGTTGGATAACAAGGAGAGGGGATAGGAAAAATACAATATCTGTAAGTAGGTTAGTGATGTACAGTAATATAACTCAACTTCTACAAGAACTGTACTCTAAACAGAATGAAACTCCTAACGTTATAGTATACAATAATCATTTGCGGAGTAATAGTACTCGAGATAAGAAATATTGTTTGTCAAGCTCAATAACTTGAGAAACTAATTTCATCTTATTTCTATATCGGAATTCTGTGCTTTTATTTCAGTAAGTAACGTATTTTTGGATATTTAGTAATCTTAACAAATTTAATTGTTCGAATTTAAAACATTATTTCTACAGTATAAAAGTTTTGGTGTTGTGAAAACACTTGTAAAAACGGTCAAACAACGTACCGCTCGAAAGGTTATATTTGCGTGCTGTAACTTAAAAAAAATTAAATTCTCAAAAGTAAATACATAAGTACCACAGTAACAAAAAGACTTTAAAAAATCCAAAAATTCATGATATTTGGATACGCGATACGATTAAGATTAAACATTTTTATAAAATTTTTTTCAGCATAAAATATCTTTAAAATTTTGTGCCAAAAGACCTAATCTGTTTGGCACTAAATTTTAAATATATTCGAGATTAGAACATGTAACACTTATTTTATAACACGTTCTGTATTTTAAATGTGACAAAAAAGATTTGCGACGTTCAACGAACAATTTGCCTTTATTAGGGTTACAGTTAACCATACACATTGAACATTTATTTTGTTAAGATTGATAACGATTCGACCATAAGGTATTGTGGCCGAGTGAAAACTCAGTATATGTATATATGACATAAATTCATGAATTTAATTCATACATTAGCTCAATGTGTTTATCAAAAGTCGGTTAATGAAAAACAAATATAGTTTAAATATTTTTTTACTTTAAATAAATGAGAAATCTAATATTTTATTCAATCCCATATTTCAATGATCGATATCCAGTTTGAAAAATGTGCTACTGTATCTGCAAAACATATTTTCCTGGAGATTCAGTCCCAATTATTCCTTACTTGATAAAATACACTGCATTTTCTTTGTCATATTAATGATATAAATAGAGGTAAATGTATACTTATCGAGATCTACCAAACATTTTAAATGTTGTTAAGTAACCACATGTCTTTTATTTACACTTATTTTAAAATGTGCATTAACTTATTGACACAAACAGAAAGAATGCAATTTAAAGTATAATAATCGGCAATTTTTTGCTGTGTAAATAGACGTTCATAACTAAAGTTCTACAGTGAGGCTGAGTAGTACAGAAGGATTGTCAGACTTTACTCTTCTTTATTACTCCGTGATACTGTGTGAAAAATTACTCCAGCGGGGTTTCAGATAATCCGAGCGTGCTTGTGCGTGTGTAAGATATGTAGCATTTAACTGTTTGCATCACTTACACAAGTGGCTTTTGATTACCATGGATTATTTCCCGATATAAGTGTTTCTACATTATGTCCCAAAATTATCACATTTTTTCAATGAGAATTATCACATCACAGACATCATATAGGATAAAAACTACGCAAATTTCAAATTTTTACCCCTACAAATCTTCAGTCTTGAAATTGCATGGCCTTTGATAAAAAATAATAGTCACATTCTATGAGGCCGACTTAGCTAGATATGTTGAAAATGATGATGTACGTACTTCCAAGATGATAAAAAGCTAGGTGTTCATTAACTTCTGATATGTACTACAATTAAACATCGATTTTTGTATGAAATTAATGGGCAGCATAAATGATATCTTATTGCTTATATCGCATGTTAACTGCCGTCAAGTGTTTATAGATTCGAGAGGCTGCTGTATTTATCGTCCCTAGGGGTTAATATATCTCCGATATCTTCAGTTATTTACGCTCTCTGTTACTGTAACACGCTGCATTGCTGATTACGATTCACATTACTGAACCCAGGAATAATGTTTTTCGGTAGATAATAAATGTTTGGTCATACTTACATTTTTAGAAATTCAATATTTCTATAATCTGTTGGCAATATGAAGAAATCAATTGTAATTACACACAAAATTACTAACGATATATATAATTTTTTCAATAAACTTTGAATCACAAAAAGTACTTGCTCCGCCGGGACTCGAACCCGGATCTCTCACTTGCCGGGTGAATGTGCTACCGGGTAACCATATATATATATATATATACAAGGTGTTTGAAAAGTCTGGGTCGGGCTAAATATTTTACAAACCATAGCAGATAACATCTATAAATTTGGCACAGTGACATATGGCCATGTAAACTATTTTCCCTTGCTATTACCATGATATGCAAACCATAGGGGGACGGCACACAGAGGAAAACATGGAAATCTTAAATGAAAGCATGGGTCGAGTGATACCTCATTTGAAAGAGCTCACTTAGTAGAGTTGAATGCCGCAAACCGCATCTGAAAAGGTTTATCCAATCAGAAATGGCGGGTTGTTTTAGGTACACATTGTAAAGTACATTATGGGCTGTAATTTCTGACTGGATCGTCGTATTCTGATGCGGTAGGCGGCGTTTCATTCTACTAACGGATGTGTTTTCACTGAAATTTTTTTAATTAGCATATTACTTATTATATTACATTAATATCACATGAAGCGGCAGAAATACTTCCTGAAATACTACGCAATGTTATGAATGGCTACTTCAACCGGCTAGCTCACTGGCAAACTGCAATGGGAGAACAATTTGAACATTTATTGTAAATAAAAGGTTAGTTGTAAATTATTAATAAGTAACTACTTTGTTCTAAGATTGTATTATCACATAGTGAATAAAATAGCATTGCTAGTGTGTAACTATGTTAATTCATAAACATAAAGACGACGAATTCATTTTAGTTTTATTTATTGCGTTATAAATATATGACATAATTTGCTAATTAAAACAACGTTATATCTTCCTAGGTGACCTTAAAACAAACATAAAACACACGATATTTAGAACTCAAAACTAAATGTTCACATTAAAATATTTTTTTAGGTAAAAAATTAGTCATTCTTGACTGTTACAAAAACAGCACAGAGTCCAGAATGGTAAGAATAAATGGAAGCTTTATCACCGCATACTACACATGTCACTCGCAACAGGAAGACGGCAGACTGGAGGAAAATCACTATCGGTACTTTCTGTAATAATAATGCATTATATGAAACAAGTGAACATAAAAAGTAATGCTTACGAGTGGGATGGATGAAACGTAGACAAATAAATGTTAGGTCATAGCAAATGTTAACTGATAGCCGTTTTACAATAAATTTACATCTAAAAGTAGATTGCCATCATAGTCACCATACTGTAACGGCTAAATAAGCTAAAAGTTCCATATTTTGCACGATTGTCCCTCTTTAAAACTATCAATTTTTTATCTGTTAAGTAAAAATTTACATCGTTTAAAGTAACAACATTACTTATTCATGTGTTGACAGTAAATTATATTTTTATACAGACTACACAGCAAAAGATGTAGTAATGATTGACTAAAATGAGCAATATGTAATAATTCAAGTCATATATATATCTTTATATACCATTACTATATAAAGATGGGAATCGTTTGTATAGTAAAATATATAAAAAGATGCAGAATTTATTTTTAGCTTCTTTGTAACTGGGGTTTTTGGATCTTCTAAGACGAGCGTTGACTCTAGATTTCAGGAGCCAACTCTGTGACAGCGCCAGAATTCAGAAATTGTACGAAGGGGAAGATGAAATGGAGCTAATAGCTACGTTATTATAAAGTATTCAGAAAATTGGACTATACTATTAAGTAAAGTAATTAATTAATTGCTGTCGAAAACTGTGATTTCAGGACACGGTAGTTAATAATAACGAATAACAAGGTTAAGGCATTGTTTAGGATAATAAATACGCTTAAATGGGTTATAAATACATACTTATTCCTTGTACAATATGAATACTGCCACTAGCGTACGGAAAGTTAATACATGTTATAGTACCGAAATAACTATAATTACTTCATGGTTTGTAACTCAGTACTAACTACATTAGACTGTATTTTTGTTATACTTTCATTATTTTACAAAATCATTACATGTATTTAACAGCAAATATAAATTAAAACATAATTATTTTGGTTGAACCCGTTTTTTAAATTTTTAAAAGCTTAAAACAGTTATATTTAACTTAAGGTATGGTATAAGACAAAAAAGGAGTGTATAGAACCAGAAGCGGCTGATAAGCTCTCGATATAAAAATAAAAATCAAATCGGAATTATAAAAATCTTCTTTTTATATATAAAAACCTGAGACACAAGATAGATCGTGAGGTGTGTGTATCTTAGAAAAAGTATTGCTCTGTAAGCATTCTAATTATTGAAGGTTATATGGTTATATAACGTTACCCATTGCTGCAAAAGGTTTGCGCTTATAATCTGTTATCACCGTGTTCCATGGGAACTAAAGTAGAAGGTTAAGTTTGGATTTGTTGGTTTAATACGGTAGGGAAGGAGGAAATACATTTAAAAGAATGTATAACATCATGTAGTTTTACATTCGGGAGGATAATTTTTGTTTAAACGGTCTTATAAAAAAAATTATTTTAACTGTATAATACTTTATATTGAAATTTATTAAATATCTTAGGTCAAATTCAAGTATAATGAGCAGAACGTACGAACGCAACGTACGAACGCAATACTTACGCGTACGTGCGCGTTTTAATTCGGTATAACGTTGCGCAAGATCTAATCATATGATTAAATATGCTTTACATATTGTAAATATTATTATTTAATAATTGTGTTTATTTTCAGTGTTATAAATAAATAAAGACTTTTTGAGATTAGCAATAGTTTAAAAATTATTTTGCTAAGGAGGGAGAGGGGGAGAGTAAAAATTCAATATCTAGAAATAGGTCAGTGATGCACCGTAATATAACTACTGTAAATATTGTACATAACTGTACTCTAAAGCAATGTAAAACTCTTCACGTTAAAGTAGAAAATAATCATTTGCGGAACAAGAACAAGTTGAGGTTTAATATCAGGTTGAAACAAGGTACTCGAGATAAAAAGTACTGTGTGTGAAACTCACTTTTGAAACTTATTTAATCTTGCTTAGTTACTTGAATGTTTGTTTATTATTGTGACTATTTACAACATTTACATCTTGAAATAATTTAACTATTTACTTAAAAGTAAAAATTAAAACTCGTTAACTTTGGGTTATTGTACTCAAGTAAAATGTTCTTTTGAAATATCTGGCACAAAATCCATATTTCAAAAGACAACTAATTACAAGTTACATCAAAATCATTGACCAGTGATAAATTATTATCGGAATGTATGTAATTGTCGCTGGATGGTGTGTTTTTCCGTGAATCTGTGTATTCCGTACACCACAAAAAGATTGAACTGCAAGCTTTTCATGAATTAACAGTTCTTTATCAAAAAAAGTAAATAGAGTTTTCCACGAATAAACCGGATTTTTTAAGACTTTAAATATCTTTTTATTTGTATTTCTATAGTTAAATATGTAATACTGCAAGCTTAAAAAAAGCTTATACAATGTAAATCAAGTATTTTTTTAGTTCCCTTATAATAGTTTTAATTAAAAAAAGTAACAACCTCTCCATGAAGGCCCACATTCAGCCAACATATTCATGATAAATAACAGCTACATTTGTTAATAATACATTATTCTCTCTGGTTCTACCAATATATACACTCTTGTCATTCCTCTGTTAAATATAAAAAGCAATCTA
Source organism: Homalodisca vitripennis (assembly GCF_021130785.1). Taxonomy (NCBI): domain Eukaryota; kingdom Metazoa; phylum Arthropoda; class Insecta; order Hemiptera; family Cicadellidae; genus Homalodisca; species Homalodisca vitripennis. The sequence continues at coordinate 36,396 of NW_025777198.1, forward strand.
TATATAATAATAAAAGTAAGCTAACATTAATACTTAACTACAAGTTTCTGTACTTCAAAAAGGGACATGACATAGAGGGCCAATACTCGCCACTATGTGATGTGATAAACGAATATGTGTAATCCCAGTCATGTTAAAACATTTGCTTTATTTTCTAATCTCTCATCCTAATCATAGTTTGGTGATATGATAATATTAGAAGGTTGATATTGCTTTATTGTTTTGTATACGCAATATTTACTACCAAAACAGATGTGAATATTGTATTTTAGCTTCCATCCCTAAAAAGTTATTTGACCGTTCGTAAGATGTAAATATGTAAGACCCATTCTTCGTCGTTTCATTTGTTTGGGAAGATCTCGAGGTGAATATTGTGAGCAAAATATGCCCCAACTTATGATAGTCAGACTAAAAAATACTCACATAACCATTCTATATGGAATGCGATAAGCGTTCTATTGAGGGAGTGAGTCAAGTAATTCTTTAAACTCATATATATAGATCTATAGACTCAGTCCGTGACAGTTAGAAGAAAAGCACATGTATTAAAGCACAGCTTAATAGTTAAAATAAAAATTTGTAGATAATTGTTAATACAGGTAGTTACAGAAACATCGTCATACAGGTCGGTATGGTCTTGAAATATAGTTTTTTATAGTCGTAAGTATCAGAATACATATAAGAATCATTTGAAGTAATTTAAGTAATCTGAAAGATCTCAAAAAACCTATTAATTTATTTGGACTTTTCTGTCTTTTCCTTCATCTTATTGGCTGAGCAAAAGTGGAAATTGTAGGGGGTGAAAGGTTTTCAAGTCTGTCTGTCTCTCCCTCTAGCCACTAGGTATTTGAATAAGTAATTCATCTATATGCTTGAAATTTAGCAATAAAACTGTTTTATCTATAAGTAGGATTCAGTTCAATTATGGTGATAATTTATGAATACAAGAATCACATTACGCAGAGGAATCCGAGCTATAGGATTCAAATTTGGATGAACATTAAATCCTACATAGACTTAATCGAGTGCACAAGTGGCAGATGCGTCTCCAGGGGATTCGGCTGAGTGTTACTAACCGATTGGAAGGGGAGAGAGTATGCCAAGATAGAACTGTGTATCTAAGCTAGATTTCAAATAAACTTTGGTTAAATTAAGCACGGAATAAAAACAATTTCAGCTCAATGTAGTGTAATCTGAATAAAGAAGAATCTGAGTAAAGACCCTCAGGGGTAGTCGGCTTTCGACTACACGGGAGGCCTCCCCTTTCTTCGGGGAGGCTGGCGACCCCGGGGCTACCTGAGCCTAGCTGTGAGACTCTCCTCACAGTCCTTCTAGAGCTAAGGTCTTTCTTCTCTCTTTCGGATCTTAGCTCTACATCTTTTATCTTTTCTGGGCAAATCTCACCCACCTCTTCTTTTCTTCGACCCCACGTGGGTGTCACTTCCTCCTTCTTTTCGACCGGCGCATACCGGAGAACCCGGGGAGTGTCCCTGAATTGTCGCAGGGACTGATGTGTGCTTTGCACTGCCGATGGTGTTTTTCTCTGGTATGACGCCAGGAGCCAGCCCCTTCGGGCCCTAGTCAGGAAGTGCGCCATGGATGCAGAGGTCGGACTCTGCATTGCTACGGTCGGCCCCCGGCACGTCTGGTTTCCGGTGCAGGGGAGTACGGAGGTCGGGCCCCAGGGAACTGGGGTAGAGGCTCAGTCCTCGAGGGTACACCCGTTCCCGATTTTTCCGGGCCGCCCTTGTCGCACGATGCGCTGGTAAACCTAAAGTATGGAATTGCAAAAACCCATCGACAACGATACAAGAAAGGTTGGAGAAGGAATTCCCCCCCTCCTCTCCCTTCGTGTACTGCAGACCCGTTTGCTAAGAGTAGTCGTTTATTAAGGTCCCCTCCTTCGCGACCTCATTAGCGAGACTCCGACTTCGGCATCTCTGCAGGCCATGGCTTCCTGTGCCTCACAAGACACGGGTACACCGGTTGTCTCTGATGAGTTTCAGTCGGAGGAGACACCAGTCAGAAGTCAGGAAATATTTTTTCCCCTTGGCTTCCCCCGATGGGAAGAACATGGAGTATGCGGCGGACACCATCTTCACGGAGGTAAAGAGGATGAAAGACGTCCTTCTCGACATTGCGAGCAGCTACGTCGAGACAAAAGAGCCTAAGCACGGCAGTCAGGAACGGCATGGTCTCTCTGGAGTGTCTCTAGATCTGATCGGTACATTTTGGCAGGTCTGGAAGATATCGATGGAGAGACTGCAGAGAGAAAGTTGCGAAAAAGAGACTCAGGCCCCATCACCATCTATGGTGGCAGCAGCCTCTACCACGGCTGGGAAAAGAGCGGCCGGAAGTCCCCCTGAACATCCAAGGGAGGAAAAGCGGCAGAGAGACGCCGGAGAGCTGCTTCTGTCAACGAGACAGAAGAGAGCGAGTTTCGCCCGGTAGTCTCTAAAAAGAAAAAAAGGAAAGCGAAGGCCGTAGATAGAGCGGGAAGAGGCAAGACCTACTCCACCTCCTCCCCACAAGTAAAGAAGCCGGAGAAACTCCCGCGTTCCAGGCCTGGGAGGCAGGTGGTGATTGTCAAGCCTAAAGCTGGCAAGTCATACGCCGAGATTCTTGGTGCAATGAGGGCTGGAGTTACTCCCGAAGAGTCAGGCACCGTGGTACGCCACATAAGGAAGACTGTCCACGGGAGGAGTATTACTGGAAATCGCAAAATGCGACGACAGAAGGAAACTCCAGGAGGCGATACAGAAGGCGGTGGGCGACAGGGGCGATGTTCGCTCCATTGTTCCTAAGGCAAGGCTAGAGATCCTAGATCTGGATGGCCTTGACCACCGAAGCCGACATCTCGGACGCCCTAAGCAGGGAGTTTCCTGTCCTTGGTGGCGAAATTAGGGTTACCCTCTTCAAGCCTAACCGGCAAGAACAGAGGAAGGCCGTGGTTGAGCTGCTCGAGAGTGACTCCTTGACAGTACTCCAAAAGGGAAGATCAAGGTCGGGTGGGTCGTCTGCCGGATTCGGGGCCGTGTGGAGGTGGACAGATGCTTCCGCTGTCTCGGCTACGGTCACACTAGGAGGAACTGTTCCGGACCGGATAGGAGCAGTAACTGCTGGAAATGCGGCAGCGCCGAACACAAGGCGGCGGTTTGCACGGAGGCTCCTTCTTGCGTCTTATGTACCGGAAACCCTGGATCAAAGACAGATCATGTTCCAGGATCAGGTGCCTGCGGGGTTTTCAAGAAAGCCCTGGACGACAGGAAAGCCCGTGCTAGGCCACGAAAATGATCCGATTTATCCAGGCCAATCTGCAGAGATGTCACGTGCTGCGGACGCAATCCTTGAACAGCTGGCCTGTGAGACCAAAGCCCAGATAGTGATCGTCAGTGAACCCGTCCGAAACCAAAACCAGCTCATCTTGGTTTTACGATGGACTCGGCACTGCGGCTGTTTGGATCGCAGACAGTCGTGGGGTCCGGCGTAACTGAGTCATGGTTCCGGTGACGGTTATGTCTTGGGTTAAGTTGAACAGCGTTACCATTTACAGTGTGTACCTCTCCCCCAATTACTCCGCGCGAGAGTACCTGGAAAGGTTGGAAGCGCTGGAAGACAGTCTCCGAAGCGTCCCTGGGCGTGTTTATAGTGGCGGGTGACTTCAACGCCCCTGCGGTCGAATGGGGTATGCCCGTGACTAACGTGAGGGGAAGACATATTTTGGAGATGGTCTCGAGACTCGATTTGGAAGTTCGCGAATAGAGGGACAAGGCCGACCTTCCGAAGCACTCTCGGTGAGTCAATACCAGACATTACGATGGTATCGGCCGATTTGTTTCCTTTAGTAGCGGAATGGCGAGTGATGGACGTCTACACTGCTAGTGACCACGAGTTCATCGCTTTCCATCTCATCGATAATCGGCTGCCGCGGCAAGCGAATACCCGAAACACTCTTGGCTGGAATCTGGCTAAGCTGGGACAGGGGAAAACTTGTCGAGCAGCTAGATCGTAGTATCGAGGCTGGTGTTCTGGGGTTTCCCGAGTCCACTGAAACAGCTGAGGTTGAGGCTTATATCGACTCTTCCATGAAACTGATAGAACACGCTTGCAATTCGTCAATGCCTCGGAAACGACCTTACCGGGGCCGTCGCCAAGCCTTCTGGTGGACGGACGAAATTGGCGAGCTCAGGAGAACTGCACTAATGTGCAGACGTAGAGCGCCAGCGAGCTCGAAACCGGCCTGAAGCTATAACTAGGTCGGCAGAGCACAAGGCTGCTAAGAAAGCTCTGAGTGCAGCAAATTCGTTTGAGCAAAGCACGATGCTGGCGTGAGCTCTGCCCAGGAAGTGGACTCGGACCCTTGGGGAAGAGGATACAAAACTTGTGCGAAAAAAGCTAGGAGGAATAGGGAAAAGCACGGAAATGCCTGCTGGAATGATTTCGACGATCGTGGAAGCTCTCTTCCCAAGTCCACCCTGTAAGGCGGGAGGAGAGAGTAGCGAGACCGGTACCAGAGACGTTCCCATTTTTACGGAGCAGGAGCTTGTAGCGGCGGTGTCTACCGTGCGAAACAAGAAGGCTCCGGGACCTGATGGCATTCCAGCTGAGGTTTTGAAGATTGTGGCGGCGAGTTATCCGCTCTTGCTGCTGAACATGTTTAATGCATGTTTGGTAGCGGGTGTTGTTCCCGTCGCGCTGGAAGGTTGCTAGGTTGGCGCTGATCAGCAAAGGCAAAAGTGATCCGAACTCCCCGTCGGCATACAGGCCACTTTGTATGCTTGACACCGCGGGAAGCTCTATGAAAGGTTGCTGAAACCCAGGTTGCTGTCGTCCATCGAAGCCGCCGGAGATCTCTCTCCCCGGCAGCATGGCTTTCGAAAGCGACACTCAACTCTGAACGCCATTTCAGAGGTGATCAGTGCCGTCCAGCAGGCCGAAACAGCCTGTCACCAGGCTCGGCCGATTGTTGCTGTTGGTTACACTTGACGTAAAAAACGCGTTTAACTCTGCTCGGTGGGAGGACATGCTAGAGGCGTTGCAGCGGGACTTCAGTGTGCCCGACTATCTCCTGGTCATTGTGCAGGACTACCTGAAGAACCGACGGCTATTGTATGAAACCAAGACGGAAGGAGAACAAAAAGAGGTCACTGCCGGTGCGGCTCAAGGGTCTATTCTCGGCCCAGACCTATGGAATGTTTCATACGATGGTTTGCTTCGCCTCGAGATGCCCCACGACGTCTACCTCGTGGGTTATGCTGATGACGTGGCTGCAGTCATCACGGCGAGGACGCCGGACTTGGCACAGTTACGCCTTAATCAGGTAATGATTCGGGTCAATGCCTGGATGACGAGCCATGGACTTGAGCTGGCGGTCTCCAAGACCGAAATCGTTATGCTCACACTCGACGGAGAATCCCCACTCTGATCTCTATGAATGTGGGGGGTGTCGAGGTTCGGACAAGGACTGCGGCGAAGTACCTGGGTGTGTTACTCGACTGCCGTCTTCGGTATTGGGAGCACATTCAGGCGGTGTGTGACAAAGCCTCTAAGGTGGTTATGTCTCTCGGCAGGCTGATGGCTAACGTAGGAAGCCCTAGGTCAAGTAAGAGACGCCTCCTCATGTCTACTGTAAACTCAAACTCCCTTCTGTATGGCGCAGAGGTTTGGGCGGGTGTCATGAGGATAAGGCGATACAGTCAAAAGCTGTTATCGGTACAGAGAAGAGCGGCACTTAGGGTCGCCTGCGCCTATCGCACCGTTTCCGGTTCAGCCGTGGCGGTCGTGGCTGGGGTGATTCCTATTGACCTGCTGGCCATCGAGAGACAGACCGTCTTCCGGGAGGCTGCCGATCGGGGGTAGAAAGGATGCCTTGGCTGCTGCCAGGGCGGAGACTCTGCAGGTTTGGCAGCGGAGGTGGACGGAAGGATTGGACGGCCGCTGGACCTTCCGTCTCATTCGAGAGCTTCAATCTGGATAGATCGTGGGCCACGGGGAGATAGATTTCTACCTGTGTCAGTTCCTGACGGGGCACGGTTACTTTAGGAAGTACCTCTACAGGATGGGAAAAGTCAGGTCGCCTCGGTGTGCTTACTGCCCGGAGGAAGATGATGATGTCATCACACCTTCTTCGCTTGCGGGCGCTTCACCGAGGCCAGGCAAACGCTTCGCCACCACAGTTGGTGATGTTACGGCAGAGACCATTGTGGAGATGATGCTGCAGAATGAGGACGCTGGAATGCAGTCACCACTCACGTACATGCGATCCTTCATCAGAAGCGTGAAGACGGATGCCTGGCTGACCCCTAGCTTCCGAAACAAGTAGTTTTGTCCTGGTTGAGACATAAGACACACGGACAGGCAAGATGTCATCCGAAAGGGTTCCGGCCTGGGCTCTCCGTGGCCCGTAGGGGGTTTAGTGGGTAGTCCGCAAGGGAGTCCCACACTCCGTGTGCGCAAATGCATTCCCCCTACGTAAAAAAAAAAAAAAAAATCTGAATAAAGAAAGGGTATTAGTAGATGGCCCGTTTTACAAATCTTGTCCGTGGTTGAGAAGATTCCTCAACACATCACAAAGGAAAACTTTAAAATTTTTCATTTCAAAAAAGCTATATTTTTCAAAATTTCAATCAGTCTAATAGCACCTAAGCTTTTAGAAAAAAAAAATAACATTTTTACTTATGTATACACATTCCAACGCTGTAAAATTTCCCTACTGCAGAAAAAACAGGAGGAGGAGTTAACGAAATCGGTAGATGTAGGTAGTTGGCATAGGTGAAAATTGATCGATTTATTAAAATTGTTATTGTGACAGGCAAATTTAGGTCCATTACGTTCATATGTGCATATATATAATATACAGTTTAACTGTTTACTGTCTAGATAGATTGAGATTAATTCTAAAGTTAAAAGTGTTTACTGTCTATTGTAAATAACAATCGAAATTATTTTGTTTAAATAATTTTTATAAACATTTCAGCATACCATAATGCTGTTGCGTACAATATATACTATTTCAGATGAATAGTTCATGGTCATTTGATTCATTCTTTCTAAGATCATTAACAGTGCAATATTTTCATACTTAACGTAATATGAATCTGTCCTGATATTAGTCGTAAAATAACGCAAATTACGGTACAGAATATTTAATTTGAAAACTAAATATCTTGGTTTAGTAAAGAAGCAATATCAATATTTAGATACAATACACTATACTAATAAAATCTACAAATAATCTAATATCATCCTGGAAAGGGTTTAGATTTCCCCCTTTTGTAATATATTCTGGTACAGTTAAGCCATAAACTTAAGCAAACGGATTAAATTACCCTTGCAAATGCAGTGACAGAAAATGGACTTGACTTCCTTTGTCGCAATTTCGTCCTGAACATCAAATTCAAATGGTCTGATTGGTTCTGTCACTCTTCTGTTGTGCTACATCAAAATGAACCTTTTGATCCTTATTTTGTTGAATAAAAGAATAAAGGATAGTATCATACTCACATTTGGAGACTGCGCTAAACATTCAATGAATTAAAATTCGTACCAACTAGTTTTAAATATATAAAATAGTTTTAAGTGCACAACTGCATATTTTACAATCAATACATTAATATGAAAATTTCCTTGAATCTCAATTTTAGAACAATAGATAAAATCAAAATTATGGAAAGGTTTGTAAATATAAATGCAATTTCAATGATTCAAGATATGTATTCTAGGTAACAGAATTGAATACCTTATTTTAAGAGCATTATTCTGCAAAGTAAGTGTTTACAAATTTGTATGTATTTTATAACCTATTTTATCTAAAAATCTGAAAATTGTCCACGTATGTATCAAGTAATAGTGTGAAATAGTTTGTTTTTATTAGTGAAACTTGTAAGGACTAAAGATCCAGGCTGGAGGGTAAATAATGTCGTTTAAACTACATTTTATGGGCAATAATAATTTGAAGTAACGTGGATAGGAAGTGAAAGTGTAGAGAAGAAAAGGGTTGATTGGAGGAATGATGCCACTCACCAAAACTCGAGTTACTTGACACACACACAGTGCGGTACGGCTGAGATGTCTCCTCCAAAAATTCCCCCATTTTGTCGACACACTGTCTTTATTCAGGTTAAATTAGAGATGGATTATAAACCCAGTTTACATTATGATTCAGTGGTATGTGTGGGATAAGTAGTCGTTTAATATATATGAAATTTTTCAAAATATATATTAAACAATCTTTATAAATATTTTGCTTTCATAAGATTTAACGGAACACACATTTTTTTAATACACAGTGACACAATGTTTCCAGTATTCTTGACGAGTTGCTTAAGAACTGTATGCAATAAATATATAAATATATATACAAGGTGTTTGAAAAGTATGGGTACGGCTTAATATTTTACAAACCATAGCAGATAACATCTTTAAACTTTACACAGTGTCATATGGTTATGTAAACTATTTTTACTTGCTATTACCATGACATGCTAACCATGGGGGGACGGCCCACAGAGGAAGACATGGAAATCTTAAATGAAAGCATGAGTCGAGTGATACCTCATTTGAAAGAGCTTACTTAGTAGAGTTGAATGCCGCAAACCGCATCTCAAAAGGTTTATCCAATCAGAAATGGCGGGTTGTTTTAGGTACACATTGTGAAGTACATTATGCGCTGCCATTTCTGACTGGATCGTTGTATTCTGATGCGGTACGCGGCGTTTCACTCTAATAACTAATGGTTTCACTGATTAGTATTTATAAAAAATAACAACAAAATTGATTAAAACATTAAGTGGTAAGTTAACCATTTCACCAACAAAGAACAATGGTAGAGCTTAATTAATTTATAAACATAAAGACGACGAATTCATTTTAGTTTTTTTTATTGGTTATAAATTTATGACATAACTTGCTAATTAAAAAAAAATCAATGAAAACACATCGGTTAGTAGAGTGAAAGGCCGCCTACCGCATCAGAATACGACGATCCAGTCAGAAATGGCAGCGCATAATGTACTTCACAATGTGTACCTAAAACAACCCGCCATTTCTGATTGGATAAACCTTTTGAGATGCGGTTTATGGCATTCAACTCTACTAAGTGAGCTCTTTCAAATGAGGTATCACTCGACCCATGCTTTCATTTAAGATTTCCATGTTTTCCTCTGTGGGCCGTCCCCCCATGGTTGGAATGTCATGGTAATAGCAAGGGAAAATAGTTTACATAGCCATATGACACTGTGCAAAGTTTAAAGATGTTATCTACTATGGTTTGTAAAATATTAAGCCGTACCCAGACTTTTCAAACACCTTGTATATATAAATAAATAAATATTATATATATATAGTCACGGTAGTTCTAGCACACAGTTACGTACATATCTGTCTTTTACCAGTTGCTATTTCTGCTATTACTATGTAATTACTCTTCTACTTACTTATATGCTATGTTTAGTGTTGTGTACATTCAATACAAATAGAAAGATTTTAAAAATTATATTTTGATTTGTTTCTTTCAAGCCGCTACGTTTACCGTTGTGATAGCAGTTTATTTGTAATTACAAATAGAATAATATCCACAAAATAATATATTTAAGGTAGGACATAGTCTGAACTGAATATTAATATAACTCGGACATCTTGTTAACTGCAAAATATGAAGTTACTTCTTGTTACCATACCAATGAAATATGCGAAAATCTAAAAGAATTACATATATACTTTACACATAAAGAACATATGGTACGAAATGTTGATTTAAGGTGAATGTTGAGTTTAGCTCCAGTTCACCTTCCTCTAAGTTACTGGTAGATTGCCCTAGTACTGGTAGATTGAACTGCCTAAGGCGGAAGCTTCATAACGAGATTTCACACATCCATCCTCCTTCGAAATCTGAATCAAATCACATTGGTTCACCATTAATTTAGAGAACATATGTTTCATTGTGCTAGTACTGATAGATTGGCCTAAACATAGGTGGAAGCCTCTTCACGAGATTTCACACCTCCCTCCTCCTTCGAAATCTTAACATCAAATCACGTTGGTTCACCATTAATTTAGAGAACATATGTTTCATTGTGCTAGTACTGATAGATTGGCCTAAACTTAGGCGGAAGCCTCTTAACGAGATTTCACACCTCCCTCCTTCTTCAAAATTTTAATACCAAATCACGTAGGTTCATCCTTGGCTTAGATTACACATGTCTCATTTTCCTAGTACTGATAGGTTAAAATATCTTAGGCGGAAGCCTCCTAACGAGATTTCATACTTACCCCTCCTTCAAAATCTTAACATCACACTACGTGGCCTGTAGATATTTTTCATTGTCCTAGTACTGTTTTTACTATATTTGGCCTCAACTATCTCTACCGTCTACTTCTGCAGCTTATCTACTTTAGTAGTACACACACACTCAAATACTTGAATCTCACAATGAACTCAAATCATATTATTATTTTATTTTTATAAACACCAGTAACAATCTATTAAAAAAATCCAATTTTATTGCGAGCACTTAAAATTATATAATTAATTATTATTTATTGAAGTTCAAATGATACCAATCATGTTTATATCTGTAGGTAGAATTAGGGTCAGTTATTAGACACTTGTATTAAAGTTTTCTTTCGATTGCTGAAATAAAATTAACTAGAGTGGACGCACATTGTACTGAAATTGTGTTCAATCGTTTTTCACAAAGTGTAATGGAAGTTCACTTCTTATATGCGTTGGTATTTCAAATTTTGGATGGAACAATACCCAGACCTTACGTTAATTGGTTTGTAATTTGGTTATATTGTTTAATACAAGCAGTCGGTGTAATACTACCCAGCTCTTGCAACGATGCAGAATTCAATCGCATAGCCGGTTGTTATAGGAAATTGATTTAATGTTTTTTGTAGTTCAGGAATAGAATTGAATTGAAAAGTTTACGTAGTATATTTAACTGAAAAACCTCAAGAATTTCTAGGAGATTAGCAGAGATTATATGCAAAGGGCAGCTGTGTTGGGAAGGGTTGATTCAAAGTGAAAATTGAGTATAGCTCTATTAGTTAAAATCTTCTTGTGCATGTGAATAAAATCTAAAACTGCCACAAACTTGACTCCTGGAATCTGGAGTCTACGTCAGTCTTAAAAGAGCAGACTGTTTAGAACTGAAAAACAAACTCTCGTCGGCATCAGAGACACCTATACTATAATGCACTTCCATCTGGTTTATAAAACAGCTGTCGAGTTTAATCTAGAAGAATATACGTTCTCATTGTCAGATGGACAATCGGATCCTTTTAGATTTATTCAGATCGAGTTAGACAACAGATTTCTGGAGTAGATGGTATTACATGGTCAAATTTTAGTTGCTGCATTCGATGAATTAATGTGATTATACCAATTACATGGTATACTTTAAATAAAAATAAAAATTTAATAAATAAAATTTTATTTTAGAATTGTAAATGGATAGGGAATAAAAAAGTAAATTTATATTGTAATCCAGCGGCAGGCACAATGCGCTTGTAATCTGGTCTAGACCTGACTTGATGGCAGTGAATGCTAAACAATAGTTTACAGTGGAATCTATCTTGGTTAGGCGGCCAACCTGCGTTGGGAGAGATTTAAACAGACCTGCAGGAACAGGAGCGTAGTCGGTGCAGGCCGAGAAACCACGCTCTGCTACCATTCCGAGTTGAGAAGCGATAGTGTAAAGTCTTTAGTGCGAGTTTAAAACTAGTGTCGGGCGTAGGATCCGTCGGTATAAATTATATTAATACCGAACTCCAAGACATTCACGACCAAAGAGCTAAGTACTTTGACTAAATTATTAAATTTTTCTAAATTTGAAATTTGCAAAATAAAGAAGTGAATTAATTTAAAATTGGAATTGAAAATTTGAAATTAACGATCAAATTCTGTTCAGTGAGGACTAGAATATATATATGAATTGTAAAGGAGTAATTTATTAAAGTCGAACGTAAAATTTAATTGAAATTCTAAGGATTGTAGTAAAAGTTAAGAGCTACAGGTGCTGCACCATTTCCTGTAGGAACTTGTGAAAAATTCCTGTTCAGAACTGTTTAGTTTTGTTTGAGAATTTTGTTTGAAAGAAGTTTATAATTATTATTTTATTAGTTTTGAGAAGAAGCCTATTTAATTTATTTCATTCAGATTTATTCAAGATTATTATTTTATTTTTTATATTTTATACTCACGTATTTAGAGGACAGTGAGCCAATATTAAATCGAAAGTGCCTTGCCTAAGGAAGTAGTAATTTTAACCTATTGTTCAAAACATTGTTTTGGTGGAATACAAGGTTAATAATTGACATTTGAATTGATTTAATAAACCTGAATATTTCTAAAAAGGTGCAGTTTTAATTTCCACCAGTATCTACTTAAATCTTATGAGTTCGAGACTATTTAGGGTCATCATAATTAAAACAAAAAATTTTGTATATTAACATTCAGTATAGTGATCAAATATATAACCTGCACTACTGGATGTTGCATGAATATGTAAAAGTCATAGTTCTTTTCAATAATGTATGAGATTCCAGAAGTGTCTAGCTTTCGATATCATAGAGAAGCTCTACTTGAATTGGAGTGGACAGTTATATTTAACTGACATCTAAGATGTAGTACGAGCGATTTAATAGAGCATGCCATTCAGGTATGTATTTCTTAAGATTTCAAAATTAATTTCAAGAATAAATGCTTAACTAATTTATTGGTTAACTTTAAATAGTATAAAAGTAATACTCTGCCCAACACCATTGTATTTTGATTTAGTAAAAAGCATATCAACATTTATTTTTCATAACGTAATTCACACTATCTAAAATAGATGAAACATAGCATTGGGGTGTTACAACTCTAATTAGCTACTTTAAAAACCTAAGATCCATTAAAACGTTTTTTATATAGGATTGATGTGCGTAAAATTTATTGATGTGCGATATTCATTATTGTTAATTTAGCTTTCAACTTAATATATTTATATAACATATTCTTATTGAGCCAAAAATTTAATATTAATTAAAAAACAAATTTTTCCAGATTATAAATTGTACTTTTATTATTCCCAATAGAGGCTTTTTCATAGATGGATCGGAGTTTTTCAATAAAACCGAACTACGACGACAGAAATTGTCCTCTAGCAATATAACAATCATGGAGAATGAAATTAGTGTGTATATTGCACGTGTTAAATTAAAAGTCTGAAAAGTATCGACTAGTTTATTAAAAAACTTTGTTTATTGCTGGTATCCGGCTGAAATGTCCGTATATAGTAAATATAAGTTTAGTAGTTAACACACTACTCTTTATATTTATGCCGTTAAGTAATTATTTGATTATTTCTCATAAATACCTAATGCAAGTAAGAATAAGGCAATAGTGTGTTACAATTGCCGACAAAATTTTCGCTAGGATCAGAAACAATTTATATTGTTAAGAATATTATACTGTTTTTGAACTGTCCCATCAAAATAAAGTGTTACAAGGCAATCCAATAATTCTAAAATTACACACTGAAATATCGTTTTTGGCGCAGACGGAAGAAAGGTACATTTCTCATGTGGCAATGATCCCTAAATTTTAAACCAAAGATGCATTATTAGTTTAGGTTATAAATACCTTAACACTGCAAAACATAGATGGTGTAACGACTCACAAATTTGGCATTTTAATATAAGAGTAACACTGAATCATTTAAAACCTCCACAACTTTCAAACCTACAAGAAAAAATCGATTATTTACCTGTGTAAGGGTAAATAATGTCCGCTTGGACGATTTTGTCTCTCGTAATCTTAAATTGACATCATTTTTATAATACGTGTGTACTAAGCCATAATGGATAAGTTTTATAACAATCGGTTTTCTGGCATCTCACTGGTGTAGAAATCATATTATTACATTTTTAACCCAAATAGATTTATAAAATATCATATTATTCCTATACAACCTCAATTAAATTTTAAGAAATTAACTAATTTGGTCATATAAGAATAAATAACACAAACTAGTTTAATTATTTAACCTAAATGCAATGCATAACACTATAATATCATAAATGTTTGACTATATATTATTTTGTGGTAGCATATATATTAAAACTTGCTAATAATTTGAAATACAACAAATAGCTGCAAAAATACCGTATATTCATTTGAGATCGAAAAACAGAACGCTGATCATAACTTATACAATAATGTGTTCCTTATGTAAAACAGGATGTTATAACGGCATTGTTGCTTGTATATCCCCTTCTATACAGGGGACGTGTTTTACTGATATTCACATATTTGTATTTATGACTATTTTACACTTTGGGGATAAGATGTATTATTGCTTTAACAAATACCATTATCATAGCTATGTAATTATTTGAATTCACTTCAACGTGATACCAGTTTTCTGTTAGATTTTTAATTATAACGTACTATTTAACTAAAACTTTATTTGAAATAGTGAAATAATATAAAGCCACCTTGTAAACAGGTAATTTTACCACTCGTGTATTAAATGTTATACGTTTGAAAACATTTTTTAATCCGATTAGATATTATTCAAAATCTGAAGAAAATTTCAATGTGGTGAATATTGTTGTTTGGAATAGAAAAGTCTGTTTTTTAAATTAGAAAAATATATGTACACGTATCAAATGTATTTAATTTTACAGTTTTATAGCATTATTACCTGTTGTAATGTAATGTAATATTGCCATGTATATATATATATATATATATAAATCTTTAAAAATCTGTGATTTAATGTAGTTGTAATTCATAGAGGTTATTGGTTTGGTGAGTTTATGACCATCAACTTATCTAAACTTGCCCAGATCCACAATTAATTCACTTCCAGTGTTATATATAATCTATCGTGGATTTGATTGATCTCTCATGGCAGTGGTAACATTTTTTCGGAATTTCTTTACTTAGATTTTGTCAATACAATGTATTTATAGTCCACTAAAAGATAGATCACTAAAAAACTTGTTGTCCTAATAACTTTCCCTCTTACAAATTCTTTTTTTGTAGTTATTTTAAATTATATTATAAATTTTATATAATATTTTAAATTTTATTAAACCACACACTTCTTCTTTGTCTTCTTCATCACGTTATTTCTTGCCAGAATGAAAACCATCTATATCTGAGAAAAAGTAAAAAACTATATTGTACATTAAAAATCGATTTTTGTATCTGATTAAGATGAAGTTTCTAATAATTGTCTATTTTACATGTAGTAATAAACAAAATGATGAAATACCATTTGAAAATGGAGATAATAATAAATAAAAATGAGGATAACAGTGAAGCTTGAATAAAAAAATTAGAAAAATTAAAAATATGAAAAGAAAACTATTTTAATCTGCCCGAGAGTGATCCAAAACCGGTGACACGAGAAAGCTTAAAGTATCTGCAACCTTTTTAGATAGTCTTACTTTATGAAGACATAATGCAACAACGGCTCTCACTTAATTATCATCAAGATTATCTCGATTATCAGAGGTATGGTACTTTAGAAAGTTTAAGAAAATGTTATGGATTTAAAATTATAAGTGTGGTACTGAATAAATTTTGTTACTGGTACACTTTTAAACTAATACAATAAAAATATAGTAATGAATTAAAATAAAAATAAAAAAAACACACACATACTCACACCTACATAGCGATATAATAAGAAAAGATTTTAATTAATATTTAATTTCATAGTTGAAAATCACTATTAAAATTTCTAACGACATTTAGTATGATAATAATGCTGGATATTATTAAATGCAAATGATTATACTTCAAGAGATAATTAAAAGCGTTATAGAAGTCGTACCTAAGAACCATGTAAAAAGGCAAGCATTATAGATAAGCCCCTTTTACCAACAAATAAGTGTAGTATATAGATAACCAAACCCAAACTTAAAACTAATAAAATAGTGGCGATTTGCTCACCAGAATATTATCTGACACAAAACAAGTTGTACACTAATAAATCTGTAACTATATAATGGTGAGAAAAAAACCTAAAGAAAACCACTGAACATAACGAAATTCACTGCACAAACACGTATCACATGCACCAA
Source organism: Homalodisca vitripennis (assembly GCF_021130785.1). NCBI lineage: Eukaryota > Metazoa > Arthropoda > Insecta > Hemiptera > Cicadellidae > Homalodisca > Homalodisca vitripennis. Next base: position 52,476 of record NW_025777198.1, read on the forward strand.
CGAAATCTGCAGGTTGTTCTGGACGCTTATCCCAATACCTCAATTTGACTGAATAATGTAGGAAAAATCTAGAATAAGTTAAGAGCTTTTTGTCTTTGCTTCTGAGTATCAAAGGAAAGATCTTAGACCAAATCTTCAACATCTTTTTATCTTTATAACAAGACAAATTTAAAACGATGACAAAATGACTCCTTGCTTATTGACGAAAATAAAAACTCAAGATATCTCAAATACCTCATGTGTACTGATGGGGAAATTATAGAACTGTAAAATGTGGACAATTCTAGGAAGGTTTGCACTCAATCATCATATTTGTTATCATTATGTTCATGGAAACTAAGATAGAAATTAACGTTTCAATGTAATGTTATTATACGTTAGAGAATAGAGAAAAGATTAAATGTATTTGACAATACTGAATTAGCATGGAAGTAGTAAAAGTAGTACATTTAAGTAAAAGTGTCTATTTTTTTTATACAATAATTCCCATTCTACCTGTTAAAAATCTTTAGTGTCTTCACTCAAATCATAATGAACATGCTTTTCTGTTTTTATAATATAATATTTAGTGAGGCTTAGTAATTGGATTAAAATATATGCTATAAATATTGTAAACATAATGATAGAAAAATGTTTGTTCTTAATAATATAAATAAACACATATTTTATGAGATCGACAACAGCTTAAAATCTTTTGGCTGAGGCCGAGGTAGAAAGTAAAAATACAATACTTGTAAGTAGGTCAGTGATGTACAGTAATATAACTTCTGTAACCAATGTACAGAACTGTACTCCAAAACAATGTGAGGCTCTTCACGGTAAAGTAAACAATAATAATTTGAAAAGTAATAACAAGTTGGGCTTTAATATTAGGTTAAAACAATGGTAATCGATATAAGAACCTTTGAATGTGAAGTTCATGTACTTGAGAAACTAATTTTATCTTACTTACGTATTTGAATGTTTTGCTTTTATTTGGCTAAGTATAGTATTTTTCGACATATCGAAATTGTAAACAAACTTAAATGTTTGTTTAAATTTAACAATGAAAACCTCTAGCACTGGATTATTAAACATAATTCAATGTAGTTTTAAAACTTCTGGTACAAAAAGAACTGCTTGATAAAAAATTACATGAAACATTGAAAACTAAAGACCAGTAACACATTATTTTCTGAATGTAGGTGAATTGTCTCTAAGAGACATGTTAGAATGAGATTGTGAATTCCGAAGAAACAAAAATTCTGTATAAAAACAATTTTTTCCTAAATAAGTAGGATTTATAAGAGCTTTAAATGTACTGTTATTTATTTTTGCATGCATTACATCTATATTTTTGTCGGTTTAAACACAACTAATGCAGTTTTTATTAAATTTAGTTTAGTTAACTCTTACGTTAATTTCAATTAAAAATAAGTAAAAAACACTTCTGTATGAAGAGCCATGTTCTGTCAATTTATACATGAAAATACTGTACTGTATAAGACACTACTATCTCTAGGTCTATCAATAATTACAATCCTAATTAAATCCTCTGTTTTATTATGAAAGGTAACCTATTATTGATACAATGCAATTGTTATTATATTAATATTATGGCTTAACCATATGTTTATGTACTTAAAAAATGTGCACATATAGTAGAAGGTCAAAACTCTTTTACTATTTGACGTGATAAAGGAGTATTTCTAATTAAAGCCATGAATAAAAATGTTTTTCCTTTTTGATTTCTAAAACTAATCACAGTTTTTTGGATGTAAATGTGTAAGATATCATCCTTCAACGTTTCACCCTTAATATTTCCTAAATTGAGCTAAATATTTCCGTGCTTGTGACAGTTAAACTTCGAAAGCCGTGTAAAAATATTGTTTCCCTTTATGATTTCCAAAACTAATCACAGTTTTTTGGATGTAAACATGTAAGATATCATCCTTCAACGTTTCACCCTTAATATTTCCTAAATTGAGCTAAATATTTCCGTGCTTGTGACAGTTAAGCTTCGAAGACGTCTAAATAACTACACTATGTGGAATACAATGGTGGTGCTATTGAGGGGTGAAGAGGTCAAGTAATTCTCTCATCTCTCACTAATAGATTCCTAGACTGATGCTGTGAATGTTAGAAGAAAAGTACATATATTAAGCACTAAATTTAAATGTATCCCATGTTTAGACAGGTAGTTTCATAAATTACTTTATTCATGGCTTTATGGTTGTAACATACTGTTTGTTCGTGGCCGTAAGTATTAGAACAAATATAAACATCGTCTGAAGCAATTTAATATAAAAATATAAATTTATTTAGACTTTTCTGCCCTTTTCCTTCTTATCGGTTGAGAGGTGATGAAAAATTCAGGGGGTAGTAAGTTTCCCTTCTGTCTGTCGGTCTGTCTGCCCGCCTGGTATTTGGAAAAATAATTTAGCTATATAATTGAAATTTTGCATGAATATTTACTTTCAAATGAGTATATTCAGTTCAATAATGGTGATAATTTCTGTATATTAGTGTAATATATTAGTCAAAGGAATTCGACCTATGGGGTTCAAGTTTGGATGCATATTCATTTCTACATAAACAAACTTGATTACTATGGTGGATGCACCTCCAGGGGATCTAGCCGAGTGTTACTGTTCCGTGCCGAAGGGTAGGGAGTGGTAGGGAGGGGGGGAGTTATCCAAGTTAGAACTGTTTATCTGAGCTGAGTTTCAATTAAACTTTGGTTAAAGTAAACGCGGAATCAACAATTTCAGTCAGTGTAGAGCAATCTGGTTGTTCTTCTTGGACAATGGAAACGAAACAAAGATGTTTATTTTCCGTTATTTTGTTAGACTCAAAGTTTGGTTTTTATAATCAGATTCTAACTGTATTGTTATTTGTATTTCCAAGTGCAGTTATATTGTCAATGCAGATTTCAAACAAACTATCAGAGTGGCTTTCAAATTCTTTTCCAAAGTTAAAAGTCAAATCTCTTCTTACCTATATATACATTACTTGTATTTATTGTTTCTTTATTAAACCAAGATTCTTTTCAAGAGTAGGTAAAATAATTCAAGTTTATGACTAATATCAGAACAGATTTATATTAATTTTAATTCAGGAAAGTGAAAACCCTAAACTTTATAGAAAGAAATATATGTAACCCAAAACTATTCAATTAGAAAACCTATAGAACAATGTAATATATATATATATATATATATATATATATATATATACATATACATATATATATATATATATATATATATATATACATATACATATATATATATTCATTCTTGCAAATCATAAGAGTTCCATTAAAAATTAAATAGACTCCGTTGTTTAAGTTAAATCAATTTGTTTAAAGTTAAATTGGTTTCGTCGTCCACTCGCTGCGGTCAAAAACATATTTTTGGTCAAAATCTTCAAACTGTCAAAGTACTCGTTCAGGACCAGCAAGCATGAGGTGTAAGGTTTTGAGTAATTTTTTTTACGCAACGACCATATATAGGTAAATTGTTGAACTAAAATGTAATAGTCAATTTTATTAATATATATCATTTTTTTTAGATATTCAAGTTTAAATTATTTAGGAAGCCGTTATTCTTAAAATAAATGATTAATTTGAGAATGATTAAATGAGAATTAAATTATTTGTGCCATTATACCTTTATGTTTTAAAGCTATATACTAAATTTAAGCTCATTTCAACAAGTCGATCTTAAGTAAAAAACTGTTAATTGTAAAAATCAAAATTGTGGCTTTTCGGCTGATTATTTAATTTTTTAAAGTTTTTATATTAAACTTTGGCTTGTTTTTTGTCCAGAAATAATATCTGAAAATGTTAGTAGAGTGTTTTTGGACACTCTGAATATATATAAACATAAACAGTTTGTAGATTTCGTTTTAAATACAAGACATTTCCCAGCAATATAAACGTGTAAATATACTAAAAAAATGTTATGTTAATTGAACTACTTTTGAAATACAGAGAATAAATAATTTCTCATAGCACAAGGAATATTAATTTATGATATTATTTTTATTTAATTATGTAATTTATTAAAATGAGACGAAACAGTTAACATTTTAATAGTCAATTTTATCTCTACAACTATACATATCTTTAATTTAGACTATCAGGTTGTTTGGTTTGTAGAACCTTCTGATGAGCTATTTCTAAATAATTAATTTTAAGTTGAAGATACTTCTGAATTAGGCTTATAATTTAAAGAAAAGCATGCATCGAATTTTGTTGTTATGCTCCATTGCGTGGGCTGAAATATGATTGGATTTTATTTTAAGTTTTGTATCACTGCGATTTTTTTTATTATGAATATTATATTTTTATAATGGAGTTATTGTCTGACCAATGTAGTCTTTTGGGCAGCTTTAACATGGCCATTAGTAAATGACATTGTTGGATTCACACGCCATTTTACCAATTATAGGATAATTTATTTTTGTAGTGCTACTGCAGAAATGTTTTGAATTTATTGTTAAATTATACGTTTTGAAGCGAGGCTTTCAACAGGGTTTTCAGCCAAAAGGTTTGTTTAACTTTAGGGGTAGTTCATCAGAGGGTAGTGTAGGTCTTACTAGTATGTTTTGAAAATTTGAGGGTTTTTAAAAATTACTCTACGTTGATTACCTAATAAATTTCGTGTTACATGTGAAGCTTGTAGAATGTTATAAGTGGGGTTTTTCATACTATACGTTTATTATAGCCCTGAAAAGAAAACAGGAATACATTTTCCTTGGTTATTGCAGGTTCTAGTAGTATAATGATTGGCTTTTTTCATGTTACAATCTACAACGTTTTGAGAATATCCTCTATTTTGAATATTTTAATGTGACAATCGTAATCAAATTTATCTGCACAAGTATTTTTGGTCTAACAGTGAGACATTTTGAAATTTTTTCCACAATGTAACCAGTATGGCAGCTGGAATAATGTAAATATTCTATCGAATTTGTGTCTTTGACATGAATTTTAAACTCATATGTCATATGTATATGAAAGTCTGAAATTTTTTTCTTTCGTGTTTTATATATATATATATATATATATATAAATTATATATATTATATAGCATATTATATATATATATATATATATATATTATATACCTATGGGCACAGATATATTATAAAGTTCGACAGGGCGGATTGAATTAAAATTTTAAATGTACTGATAGGAAAGAGCTTGACTGAGTTTGTCGCAATTTAGGAGTTTTTAACGTCAACTACAATAATTGTCTGATTGGTTCTGTCACTCTTCTGTTGTCCCAGATAAAATTGAAGCTTGTCATCCTTATCTCGTTAAGTAAATAAGGATTGTATAATAAACACATTTCGAGATTGCGATGATCGTTCAGTGAATAAAATTGCATAGTAACTAATTTTAAATGTATACATATGTTTTAAGGCCACAGACGTAGATTTCACAATGAATAAACTTATAGTAACATTTTTTGGAACTTTTTTAGAAAAATCAAGAAAAAGGAAAACCATCTAAACACATGTAAATAAAAATGTTACATTAGTCACAAAAATGTATACATTTTCAAGTAGCAAAATAAATCCATCTATTGTAAGTTGGGTTTCCCGCTAATTACCTTAGCTGTTCCGCTACAAATTTCTATTCAGCGCATATATTACAAAAGTGTGAAATAGTTTCTTTTTATGAGTTTAAATGGTAGTACTTACGTTATATTTAATAACAATATTTCAACGAAGCCAGTGTTAACTGAGTCCTTTTTTCTGAGACAATAATAAACTCTCCCAAATTGATCGGTGATTATCATTTTCAATAAAGATCTAGAGGTAATAGAATCAGAGATTCATACAACATCTCAATCATATAGATGAACTCGTTTGTCAATTATCAAGGTTACAGAGTGAACAAAATATTTTTAAAATCTTGATATCTATTATATATTTATTTATTATTATTAGATATTATTGATTTAAGATTTTGAAATTTTTTAATTTAGCTTCACATAATATATTTTTGTTAGGGCAAAAACCAAATTTATAAAATAAAAAAAAAACTTTTATTATACCCATTATCGTACCTTTCACAGATGGATCGGAGTTTTTTAATCAACACAAACAGTGACGACAGACGTAGTCCTCTAGCAATATAACAATCATGGAGAATTAAATTAGTATGGATATTGCTCGTGTTAAGTAAACTTCTGAAAAGTTTGGACTTGTTATTAAAAAACTTTGTTTATTGCTGTTCTGCAGCTGACAAGTCTGTATAGTAAATATTAATTTTGTACGGTGCATTGACACAGTTTTATAACGTAACTAATTACTTGATTACTTACTTTATAATAATAAAAAGTATATGAAGAAATGTTGATTTAAATTTATAAAAGTTTCCATGCCTACCACCCGACAACTATAACTAACGAAATTTCAAAATTTTATACAAAAATAAATTCTCTCTAATAAGTTAAGTTGAAACCTCTTAAGAGTTACGCCAGTTATCCTGTTAACAAATTATTCCAAAATGTATATTACTAAAAACTATATACACCAGCTATCTGTAATTATTACGACCTTATGCGGAATTCAAACAAGCATTATTTAAAACTACTTAAAAATGTTAACCCCCTATTTTGTTTAGGTCAGCAATGCGTAATAAATTATATATAACATTTCTTTACGAAATTTCATAAAAGCCATCTAAAACTATTAAGGGATATTCAAAAAAAGAACAAAAAAGTATTGAAAAAGTTAACAAAATCAAAGTTGCTTATAAATATCCTAAATAATTTTTTTATGATTCTGTTTGGAGACATATTGCAGATTTATAAAGTTAAAATTTTTGCTCCTATTAAAATGGCATATTTAAAAGTTTTATTGGTCGATACTGGTTAACGAACCTATCCAAGCTATGTGTAATTAGATAATGTGGTTTTATGGTACTGTATCTGTACCTCGTTTATTCTGAATGTGTTCTAAACTATGTTAGTTGTCTTGTTCACAATTTTGTCTTATATTGCATAAGATATACATACCTTCATACATGTAATATATATAAGATATTGGTAGCTTTGGATTCTGGGGCCATGATTATGGAAAATTCAAAATACGAGTATCTCCCCAAAATTCGGTCAAGGGGGCAAGTGCTATAAGCCGATTTCAATAAAATATACCTGAAAAACACACCTTAACCAACCATCTGGTATTCAAATTTGGATAACAAGTTTTTTATTTATGAATTTTTCAGATGCAGTTAATTTCAAAATCCACGCCAAAACCCAGTATCTGTTTTTTGTTATTAACATATAACCTAAAATTATTCCTTCCATTCAACTCAAATGTAACACAGAAGTAAACAAGATGAATTTTAGTAATTTACGCTATTTTAGCATTACTGGTTAGGTTGCATTTAAATTATGAATAGATATTTAAACCTTAATAGTCCGATCCAGGCAAAAATGTTGCTATCTTGGAGCAGCAAATAATTAACCGCAGATCTCCTTACCAGATGATGAGAGTCAAGAAGACAAATTGATCAATAAGTCCTCTTTATGTGTGAGGAAGATTGTTGGACTGGGTGGGACTCTCTTACTCTCTCGACAGGATAGTTCACTCCAATTAACTTTTACCAGTACTGTTACAGCTTCGGGAATATCGATAGCTGAGCCGTCTAAGATGTAGGAATTTGGATCTGTGCTAGGGATAGTGCAGGTTTAAATCATGTTTCCGGCCTTATAACTTTTTATTAGTACCATCGGCCTTGTACTGTATCGAACTACCTGCTTATCCTTTTACAAGATCCTTGCTCAGGCCAGGTGCCCATGAGTCCTGACGGGCTGAATAAGGCTTCAAAGAGAAACGGCCTAGCCTAAAAAACTAATGCTCCAATACTTTTTAAAAAAACTGGCGTGGCTGAGGTAATACTAGTGTCCCCCATTACGTCGGCTGTACTTTGAGATCTCGTCAGGACATAACGAAATATTATTACTAATAATATATTTCCACTAGATATATTGTTAAACTTTTTCTCAGAACAACTCTAGTCTTGTAACTAACTATTTTGTCCCCGATTCTTCTTCAAGTTCACAGGCAAGTTTCCCCAATAAACACTAACAAAGTTGCAATCACTTGTATTTGTAGAATATTTTAATCTAGGTTAATAATGTAACACATACTAATAATAATACTTTTTAAAAATTACCAAAAAATAAAAAGTACACACTTGTGCATTTTTTAATCATAAAAATTACTGTGAAATATTTTTATACATGTTAGCGTTCCAAAATGTAACTCCAAATCTGGAGAGCGATTATTTCAATCACTGACCCACATACTCCATGTTATTTGAATGAATGTATAAGGATTAATTAAATGTTTGACATTAAAGAGTGAAGTTACAAAGGTGAGCAACAATAATGCGCTCAATCAATCGCCCATGGCGAGGAATGTGTAACCAGATTGGCTGCCATCATTTAGTGGTGGTGGGTGCGCACTTCTGTGCGATTAAAAAAGCTAGGCCCCTAAAACTATTTAACGGGAATCAATCTTCATATTATAGTAATGATAGTAATGATTTATTTTCTCAAAATACATTACAGAATTGTACAGAAACCATGTTTACATCCAATATTACCATAATATCTACTAATGTACAATAGAAATATAAATATAAATATACATTTATACCTAGAGAGTGACAAGTTCTTTATCTATAATCTATAATTATTAGTTTTAAATTAATAAGAACGTCAATGCAGTAGTTTGAATTTTCTACAACGAAAGTTTGAAAATGTAATGTTTAACTTTTGTGACTGAGAAAAAATCACTATGTCGTTATAACCATTGATACGAAAAGAGCTTATAAAATTCCAATTTTATTTTTAATTAAACATTGTTTTATGGCAGTAAAACTATACTCAACTACTATTTAAATTTGTTTAAATTTATAGAGAGAAAGCATAGGAAATCTTGATATTAAAAGCACCCTTAATTTAAACCTTTTCAACAACCTTTGAAGAGCACAGACAAAATATCCAGAGAACCAAATTAAAGATTGTTAAAATACACTTATAACTCTACAATCTTAGCGAATATTAGGTATTAGTTATAAAAGTTACTATCTAACACCTTCTATAAGTTAAAAGACTGTTATGAAACCCAGTTTAATTTTCTTTTAAGAAAAGTACGATTGGTATGATCTTTTTTCTATAGGATCTTTTGTCATAATTGTGGATTTACATACATTTTCTTGAACGCAAAACAAGGCAAAATTAACTATTGACCAACAAAATACAAAGACTAGAGTAAATTAAAATTGCCATAAATTGTTTATATATATATATATATATATATATATATATATATATATATATATATATATATATATATATATATATATATAAACGTTCGACACATTTTCTGAATCGAGGCTAGAAAGTAAACTCAGCATTGGCGTAGGAAATATAATTCACTTAAAGCAGAAGTGCTCATAGACGCACAAATCGTACAATATTGCGAGATTGCGAGCGAAGCTGTGGGTAATTGCTAATAATACAGAGTGATTCAATAAGAAATGCAAAAACTGTAGGAGATCATTCTAAATATAAAAATAATGAAAAAAGGTTTGATAAACGTGGGTCCGGAATGCTTTGTTAGCAAGTTACGGTTAGCCAAAGATTTCGCAAGGATTTCAAATAACCATGTAAAACGAGGTCTTCCTGAAGTTTTGGCAAAGGTAGATTAAGAGGCAAACTCCATTCTTATGGTTTTTTAGCTGATAAATCGAAAAAAAAACAAATCTCAGACGTGTAAGTTACGTAGTTTTTGAGAAAGCAAGTGTCAAATGCAAATAATACCAGTGAAAAAACACATTTTGTTATTTTACCAAGAAGAAACAGATCAAAGTTTGCAGTACAAAGTTGAATAAAATGGTGTAAATAAAGTACATGGAATGTAGAGTTTTGATGAAATTAATTTTCATTTATAACGATACAAAATAAAATAAATAATTAAACTAAATATGCTCAACCAAATCACAGTTAAAAAAATAGAGCTATGTGACGGGTCAGTAATCTTAGAACCAAGGGAGATTGCCGAAGAGATAAGTAATAACCTGATAAGAGTACAGACTGATCTAGTCAGCGAGGGCCGACCTTGTACAGTCTCAGCACTAAATACAACAAACTTTAAAATTCTCAACTCATTTTTCATAATACCTACTACTGTTTTTGTGGCCTTAGTGTAGAATTATGAACTATATTGTATCTGCATTGTTGTACATCATCAAATTGAACTTCGTAAATGGAGTTTTTTCAGATCTCATCATTTTTCTTGATGTGCTTGGGCGGCCCCTTCTCTTATGTCTTTCACAAAGCCCCTGGTCATCTGCTTTAAATTTCAGTTCTTAATTATTTCTTGACGTACTGAAGCATTTATTCCCTTCTCTCTACGCCACCATATTTGCATTAATATAATCAATTTCCGCACTTCATAAAATAATTATTTCTCACAGTGTAAGTGTTAAGCCACGCTCTATACTATGCCACATTTGCCAACATGAAATCAGTAATATAACAGATTTTATAGCAATTTTATAATAACTATTTACTTTTCACCCACCTGGCATAACGAAATCACTATTAGAAAACACGCTATGCATATATTTAACTATTTTAACTTAGATCTAATGATATAACGTAAAAAATATAAGCCAACAATTTGAGAGAAATTATTAATGTTTAAAATTTTTGTTAGTTTGTTAAATTAGCTAATACGTGAAAATAAATAAAATAATTCAAATAGGAATGAGTGAAACTATTGATGTTTTAAAATATTTTTAAAACATCCAAACCTTATTTGAAAATTGCTAAAAATAATATTAATATTTGTAAGCAATTTGAAACATATATAATTTACTTATAAAATTTATGGAACATGTCCGGCAATACAACGTTTACTTTCTTCCTAACAATGTTTCTTTTATCAGTCAAAACGTGTCCTAAAAGCATAACTATGCACTTTAGATAAATATGCTATTTACAATTACTTTTCTCAATAACAATACTTATTTCTCAGTTGAATCAGAATGAGGAGTATCAAGTCATTACAGTGCACTGAGTTAAACTACAATGGTGTCTGCTAATATTTAAAGCCACGTTACTATTTGACATGTTCAACATTCTAACGTGTACTGATTCAAACGGCAATGCTTGTAACCAAAAGTATACTCACCATCTAACCACAATGGTGGAGCTCTAATTTAGCTTTCATTGTCTTTACAAATTGTGTTCACTCATCGTTACTGTCAGCAACAGAGGTAGCTCACAACACATGTTGCCTCCTTTAGTGACTTTGTTACTTCACTTAACTTACCTAATATTCCTTTGTTAAGCAATGTGTGTCAAACACAAAGCTTAGCATGACATTTTACGAGATACGTATATTTTATATTACTGTCCTGTTTTAACCAACAGCTGTTTCTCATATTCAAAGAGCCTTTTTTGTCTACAAAACTTTATTCTTCTACTTACATAATAGCATATTTTTATGATCCAAAACAATGTCGGCGTCTTTAATACTTTTACTAATCTAAAGTATCGTGATATAATGATTGTACTCGGTTTATTTCCAAATTATATTCTGTGATATCCTTGTTGCCAAAAATGCATCACCAGGTTTGTAAGTTTATTCATAAGTTCGTTTTCATGATAACGTACGGACAGACTGACAGACGTACATAGATACAATTATTCTAGCCCCTCGATTGATTAGTTTTGTTAACGCTTAACCAAAAATGTACACGTTCACTTAGGTTACAGTTGGAAAAGGCGTAGCTCACATTATAGGTTGTCTAATTCAGTGACTTCGTTTTATAATTAGCTCAGTTCTTAACATGGGCTTGTAATTTATCAGGATTTACGAACCAGTATCTGTATTTTGATGAGATTTAAAAATTGTTAACTCACCACATGTCAGATTTAATAATCAATAATCATCACAATATCACACAAGATGAAATTTTTACAGGAATTTATTTCCAGTACTAGTCGTATTCTTATCATCCTACATTAATAACAGCTGTTTAGATACTTCAGCCAGTCCATGACGATATTATTTTTCGTTAATTTATGACAGGAGAATATGTATTAACTAAGACATGTCCTTACAGACCTGTAATACACAAGCTATATCAATCAAAACTTGTCGGTGGTTGGTTAGCCTTCAGCCAAATCTCGATAGTCTTTAATTCGCCTCTACAGGCGACTGATCATTACTGGCCGTTTCATTTTAACATCCATTGACTGAAGATGGCACTCCACGGTAACAACGAAATATTTTAGTAATTAAATTGCATAAGAAATTCGACGTAGTGAAAACCTGAAGATTTTAATTTTAATATGTTAATATTTGTTCTTTCTTTTGGTATCACGTGATCAGACACTGACGTATTATTTAACATTACTATAGTAAGTTATCCATAACCAACACTTGCACGAACATGGACAGAATCTATAAAACTAGTAAGAACTAATAATGACCATTTGTTTCAAATGAGGATAAAAACTTCTGTGAATCACGCTTATCAAATTGTAGGTCTGAAACTTATTTTAAGCATTGAAGCACTTATTTTAAGTTTCTACCATGGTTACTATTTATCAAAGTACTATTTACTTGTAAAACATTATTCATCATCAATTACGATATTTATTGCACAAGGAAGTAATTAGAATTAAGACCATGTATTTAAAAATATTCTAAGGAAAACACGTAAAATTACGACACTAAATTGTCTATACATATACCAGTATTGTTCATTGTATCTTCCGATAAAATTTGATTAAGTCTTTAATTGAATATTATCATATTTTGTGTAGCAATTAAAAAAAATCACCATATCCAACCCTAGACAACAGTGTATTAGAACTTACCATTACATATGTATGTGTCATATACATGATATAAATATGTATGTCTAATAAGAAAAGTTATCCATTTCCCATCAGCATTAAAGGCCTTGCGTTCAAAAATCCCACTGGATAAACCTCGAGAAAATGAATCAGCCAGTTCACAATGTTTCACCCCAGTGGACGTTTCTCCTGGTTATATTCTAAATTGATGCTGCATAGGCATAACCTTTTCCAAAGAACAAGTTCTAAAACAACTTAGTATCCACAATATTATGAAGCGTTTGAATTTTTAACACGAAAACTTTAATATTTTAAGATTTTGTATATTATTACTTATATGGATTAAAAGTATATTTTGAATTGATTCCTTCAAAATATTTGAATATGGTATTTAGATATAAATAAACTGTAATTGTGATATAGCACAATGTACGCCCTTCCTTTTAAATTTCTGTTAGTATAAACCTAATCAGTGTGCTTTGCCACCTTAGTGCAAAGCAAATCTGTTATTCCCTTGAGGATATTCTTCAATAATTAATTTCTCTTTGTGTTTGGTGTATTGCTTTGTAATTCCATATCCAATGGTGAGCTCGTTTTTTCTACAACTGTAGTTAGATAGCGAATGGTTTTTTGAGTCATATTATTGTTTGATCCTACAGTTATTAAGAAATTTTCATTCGCAATTCCAAATAAAACTAACTTCATGCATTAAAAATGTTTGATTACGTATCTGCTGCCATATTATACTAAAGCCAGATTATACTACTGTCATAACTATTTCAGAACACTATTATTGATGGGATTTTATTTATTGCAAAATAATATTCTGGAGTAAACATTTATAATAAATAGTATTCAGCGATAAAACATGTGTATGTATTAGTCTGATATAAAATTAACATCTATGCTACATTTAGTATAAATCTGCCATTAGATTTTGTGTGATTGAGTATAAAGTATCCAAATAACTAAAAATACAAATATACAAACGTCCAAACATTATAGTTCACAAACTTTCGCATTTACAATAGTTATAGGATTATAATATTTTATCACACATAAGCTCCCAAGATGTTTCCAGTTATGTCAGATGTTACCAAGAAATCAGAATAAATAAATCACTTTGACTGAACGAGTTTTAAACTATTTAATAAATTCAGTGCACTTATTGCGTATTATTGGTTGATTAATACACTGTATATTATAATCTGGTATTTCAATCATCAAATAGTTTGATTGGTTCCAAACAATGACGTTCTGTTTACAATTCTATTCGCTGTAGTGCTTAGAAAATCCACTAAATACTGGTTGAAGAATGCATGGTATATATTATTAATCTGGTATTTAAAATAATCCTATCAGCTTAATTGGTTTTAAAGGGTAACGCTCTTTTTAATTTTTCATTCACTGTAGCAATTACAACTCCCATTAGATGCTGATTGAGGAATGCATGGTATATTACCAGTCTGGTATTTACCTTTAGTACTACAGCTTAATTGGTTCCAAAAGGTGGAGTTATATTAGCGTTTCCATTTACTGTAGTAATTACAAATCCCTCTAGATACTGATTGCTACAAGAAGTATTTATTGGGATTTGTAAGTACTAAAGTAAGTACTGGGAGCGGGCCATATCCCTGACATGACAAAAATTGTACTTAATTAAAAAGTAGATTTATAGGTGCAGTAATGGTGTAACAAATTTTATTGCTTTACCTGTAATTGTTTGGAACTATAAAGTCCGTCAAGGACTCTTTTAAACATTGTGTATGTGTGTGTGTGTGTGTGTGTGTGTGTGTGTGTGTGTGTGTGTGTGTGTGTGTGTGTGCGCGCGCGTGTGTGTTTGCAGTGATTATACTAAAAATAGCTACATTATAAGTGATCGTGACGCATTTTATATGGAATTATGGCGAAATTAATGATAATGTTAATTTTTATTTTGCTAAACAATGGTTTTATATGTATGAAACCTATAACGTCTAAAAGATATGGTGTAGTAGGATAAATATAATTTTTTAACATAAGTAATTGAAAGGAACAATTATAATATTATTTTCTTAGATACTTAACTCAAATATATTATTCATATCATGTACATATTTAAATACAAATATACAAACTATCGTACTAAAAAACATAAAATAGATTTGCAATTTGTTTTTGATGAAAATTGCTTGAATAAACATCTATAAGAATAACTCATGTGCATACTGTGTTTTAAATTTTTACCTTCTTTGTGTCTGATAAAAAATTGCCTAAATTTCATACTAATACCTGCAGTTACAATACAATATTTTTGGTTTTTCCACCTTCAGGAAATAGTTGTCTTAGAAACCTATAAATATAGCATAAAAGTTTGAAACAGCTTATCTTAATTATGCATCCACATACCTGTTGTCCGTTTACATCGTAAAACGAGGCTTTTTTAGTTATACTGTACAGATTTTAATAATTTATAAAACACGACTAATTCTTTCGACCATTCCTACACTACAATGGAATGGAACGTCTTGTGAAAAACTGATGAAAAATTGTTATATAACTACATATTAAGGAATCTAAACAAACATAAATATACCGGCTATGTTATACCAATCCCAATATTATTTTAGTTTTTGCATAATCATGTGTGAATTTTCTATTTTCTATAGAAAGTACGTGAAAAAGAACAGTTTGAAACAAATAAAGTCATTGGTTCAATGCTCAACGATGACATTTTTAACTATGAAATCAAAATAATTGAGATCTACCCTAGTTTAGTATTAAATACAAACAACAAATGTAATAATTTGATTTAATGAGTGTATTATACTGATTCATGATATAATTCCTGTTTGGGATTGCCTAGGATTTCTTTTTATGTCTTTCCTTCCAATGTTTAACAAAGTATGACTACGTCATGCTATGTGTCACGTAACAGGCTTCTCCGAGATTACATAAAAAAATGTCATGTCTGTAGCTGGTTTCATTCTCGATATGTCCAACGGCAGTGAGTCAGACAAACACAGAGAAGACATTTAAGGCAAAAGAGAAATTGTGTTAACATACTGAGTGATTAGCTTCAATGATACTCAGCTAAATGCACCATCATAGAAACTATTCTTGGCTAATATAGAATTGAAGTTTTATGCAAAATTTATAGCCAAGTGTATAGACCAAAACTTTTCACCATATATTTTATTTCTTGATACATTAAAATTGCTTTATTTAAAATGGGTTTAACAGCAATATTAACAATGATACACACCAAGTCATATATGTTTTGAGGGGGGCAGTTACGGTACTATGTGTGTTTTTAGGCTAAACATTGTTCTCAGCTTTCTTAAAAATATTTTGTACACTGCTATGTTTTTCTCGCCATTATTTTTTACCTATAGGAGCATTGTCATAATATTCCTTAAGACTCAGCCAAATCCCTTGGAGTGAGGTGCACCATCATCAAACTCAGTGTTGCCTATATAGAAATGAATGTTCGTACAGAATTAAAAGTTTATATATAGCTCCGTTTGTCTCATATATTGTGTGGGCATAAAAAGAAATATACAGACAGAAACGAATATTTGCCCCTCGTACGGGGGCAATGTAAAAAACTAAAATTTAATAGTAGTTTGATAATTCTTGAGTAAATTTGATTCATTTTCATAATTTAATAATTCACAGGAGCTATTTATTCATTCCCATGATTGGGTAACAAATTGTAGTCCGTGAATTTTCCAGTTTTATGTTGTTTCATAAAGGTCTGTGTAAAGGCTGTTGTTATGAGTACATAACTAATATAAACAACGATCAATTGACATCGGTAATATCCATGGTTATAACAACGGCGTTGCTTTGAAATTTTTCGTATAAATAATATCTGAGTTGGTAATTGTATAATAATGTATTTTTTAGTCATAAAATTACTAAAAATCCATCTAGTAATATTATGGAGATTATTTACTTATTACTTATGCGTGGAGTACCATAACAGGAAATGTCAACACTAAACTATTCCCAGGTTGTTTCACCTGTAATCTGGTTAGCAACCCTACAGTAGCCATCACTTGGTAATGTAATATGTAAGGCCTACAGTGGCGGCTCAACCGAATCTAATTACTGTATTCAAATCTTATTACAGAAACATCATAATCAGACTATACATTTCAACAATAAGGAAATCGTTCTTGTTTTAATATTTATCTCTATACGTGACATAGTGCTTTGTGACATACGTTTTTCTGCATATTAAGAAAGATTTGATATCGACATCCATTAAGTTTTGGGTTCAGACAACTAAATAGTGAATGTGTAATAAGGGTTTCCCTTAACGTCTGCCACAGTGTTTGATAATAAATATAATTTAATGAAATGGATTAAATTCGAACCTGTTTTTCACAACCAACAACATTTTCAAGTTTATTTATTCTTCACAGCATAATATGATATTAATTAACTTAAATTGTAAATTGAACACTTAATTGTAAAACTTAAAGCACTCATTTTATCTTTAGCAACTATTTTCAACCAAACAAGCGTATCTCTTGTCCAACTTGGATAGCCAGACACTAACATGTAACTGCTGTCTGCCGTCATTATTTCTAGGCCTCGTTTTGCGTATTGCCTCGGCTGTCCACCAGGTGTGTGGTTATAGGTCATCGTGACCAATGCACCCGCGGCACTAGCGCCAGTGCAGGCAGTGATCTGCCTGGATCTGCGTAGCTTCCGTGCTGTTACTCAGTATAGTTGGAATTATTTAGACAGCTGTAAAGTAAAAAAAGCTATACAAAATATTAGGGCGAGCAAGAGAGTTTTTGGCAGCATGCAGTGCTGGCCGATAGGATAAATACTTTCTTGGGATATTTTTACAGCAAGACTTTAATTTCATAGTTTCTGGAAAGGTCAGAAGTCGACAGAATTCCTTGGAGAGTATGCACGTACACATTTATTGTCAAAAATTGTTAATGTATTCCTTTTTGGTGGACATTAAGGATGTAATAATTGTTTTGGAGTTGAATACATTTAATATAAGTCACTTAGGTTATTGTATAAATTAGTCATTGTAAATTAATGGACAGTTTTCACCTTTATTGTGATTTAAATTCCTGTTTATGGATTTCAAGGACTGGTCAACAGTACGCGTAACACGAGTTTTATCTTACGAGTTGCTGTGTGAATGGTACTTAATGCTTTAGAAGCCTATACTTCCTGTGGCCATTTAGTATATTTATGACGATTATATTTAATTCTATACAAACTATTCTTAAAGAATATTGAATTTTGTTTAATGTACGTACTGCGCTGTGCCATAGTGATATCGCTTATAATTAGTTTATAACTTCTTGTATGTAAATTCTGAGAGGAGGAAGAAATTGCAAACCTTTTCTTATAGCACTTTGACGTTATTAAAAATTTCAACAAATTCAAACGCACTTTGCATAAAACGCACCAGCTTTAATTTAAGTTGTCACCTTGGTACAGGGTGCATGTTTTAAAATACATTTTAGAATATACAATATAGATATATGGCAATGAATACTTTGACATTATTTTAATTAACGTTATATTCATCAGTATCTTTACAGAAAATTTTCAATTTTTAACATTTTATACCTTTGGTGTAGCAGATTCAAAAGTACAACTTTAAGCTAATTATAACTTGAGATGTGAATTATTTCATCAATTATTTAATCAGGTAAGAAAATCTATAATATTATTGTAATATTGAATTATAAAAATTTATTTAAGGGAGTCTATGATGATAAAATTTATGACTGGTAGGAGAGGAAATTTAAGACCTTGGATCACAAAAGTTGGAGAAATTATATTATGAAGGCTTAAACTGGGCATCTCGTCTAATGAATGTTCTAACCCAGTTTATCTTCAAAGTTCTCTCTGTTGTCCATAGTTATGACTCGACTGAGGATGTGAAAATTTCCTCACAGATAAGATTTGCAGCTTATAAAACTCATCCGGATACTTATTCTAAACGGTATTTTTATTAAAACTTCAACTTCTATAGTTTGTACAATCGTTAGGCACCAAAATATATTGTTTTTGTATATGAAAGGAGAGTTCACTGATATCTTTCTAACGAGGAGACATTAAAGTATGGGACAGGGTGTACTTTTGCTTTTCTACTATACTATAAAAATCTAATTTTTGATGCGAACAATGTATTCTAGGAAAATCTAGCTAAAATTTGTTTGTATTTATATTGCCTAAAATAATGAGTTTAACTAAATTGGAGTTTGATACATCTATATCAAATCTCAACGTCCAAATTCGTAATGACTTCATACCTGTCACAGGGTACATGGGGGTGTAGGCTCGGCAAGATCTAAAGTGAGAGAGGTCTCAAGTTAAAAAAATAACCTCTTTCTCTTTTCGGTATCCCATTCTCGTGGTTGGATAAGGAAAAATAAGTTTTGTTTTTACAAGAAAAGCAACAATTTATTGAAGTATATGTTTTAAATATATAATATTTAATATTTATACAAATAAATTCCTATAGCATTATAAAAATTAATGTTTTATTAATAATTTGAATTTATATTAAGATAAAAATTAAATATTTATAGCAATTTCAGCCTAAGTTATTAATACGTTTTAATATAGTAAACGAAAACGTATGAATACTAAAAATAATTTTTTTATTGATAGCCAAAAAATGTTTCGTTCCTATGCAAAAAAAACTAAGTATAGAAATATTTTTATGTAATGGAAAAAATGTCCTTGTGTAAAATTTAGTCTATTAAACGACGAGACCCAGTTCTTGAAACGTTTTACAATGATGACAAAATTTACGTTTAAGATTAGACCCTTTGAAATATAAAATGCTAATAAGGTGAAAAGAAATAAATTAATATGTATTTACAAAAATAACAGTTATTAGTTTGGAATAAAATCATGCACAAACTTTTTGTAAATCCTACAAAAGAAATTTTTATTTGAATTTCAAATTTAATCTGTCTATTTATGCTTTCTTACTTTATCTGTACTTTTAGACTGATTTCTTACCTCGCTTTTGCAATAACTAGATGTAAAAACTCTCTATCTGTGCAACATTACGATTGTTGCGTAATTATTAACGAATCTTTATGAGAATTGGTATGAACTGCTTTGTTATAATTGTTTATTGTTGAGGCCCATGGACCAATGGGTGTAGAGTCTCTTAGTCGCAATACTTCTTCACACCTATTATAACACCCTTAATGTTCAAGATAATAGAAATAAAATTAGAATCGAAATCCTGTATAATATTTAATGAAGGTTGGTTTTCTATTCACCCGTTGTTTTGGTCTCACAAACAGGAACACTAAGGGGGGTTGCCAGAGGCTAGGAGGCCCCTTAAACCGAGGTTTGCCATATATTGGCTAATTGTATAGGTCTAGATACACTAGAGTTGATTCCGTTTTTGGACAACCGAGACTTCCTTGATGGCTAGACATCTCAGACGCCTGAAGCTGCCAGAGTCCGCTCGCTACCTGCCAATAGCTGGGACCTATTCTTAGAGAAAGTTCTACTAGTGGATTTACCAGTGGCCTGGAGATGTATATAAACATATGCCAATGTAAACATGTTCATTAACGCTCATCCGAATCCGATGAAATGATACCACCATCGAACTTGATGTTGCCACTATAGACTTGAAGCTGAATGCAAAAAGTAAAGTCTATAGATCATTTTGATTTTGAGGTGTCGTGTAGATGTTAGACACAAAAAAAACAATTTTTCAAACCCTTGATTGATAGGCTTCGCTAAAAATCAGTTGATGACATTCTAGATGGCTAGAGCTTCATCTGAGGCAATGATAATCTCTTTACTTTTATCCACTGTAAGAGGTCTTAGATCAATAAACAGAGTTTCATTAATCTCTTTTATTTTGTTTGACCACGATAATTTTGTTTAATCATTAAACACCAAAATCACGGTAACTGTAGAGACTTTACTTAGAATCTTCAGAAGTATTGTCACCTTCTGTACAATAATAATGCACAAGTACGTGGATTCAATTAAACATGCTATGAAATTAACCACTGATGTAATATTTCTAAATGTAAGATTATTCGTAATTAGAGTAATTTATTGTATTACAGATAAATTATAATACAGTAACCAAGATGACATGCCGATACATGTTACCAATGAATTCAATAACTATTAGTCATAAGTATAATTGCAGAGTATTATTCTTAAACTATAGAATTAAAAATACAATTTCCCGCTCATTGGAAAAACGGAAGATAAATTTGTATTAAGTTTTCCTCTGACCTATCTCTAAGGTAAATTGTGCTATACTGTTACAAAGTAGTGTTTATTTGTTTTAACTAATGTATAAGTAGTTCACATTCTGATGTAATCCATAGATTTGAAGAAAAAGCAACCTTAAAACAGGGAATAATTAACGTGGCCCATTAGCAACTACTACAGAAAATGTATGGATGAAAGTTTTTTTAAAGTAATTTGTGTCTTTGCTCAAAATTATTTCATTTGACACCAATTAAGATAAGAGAGGGATCAAGTTTGACTCGGATCACCTTGTTAGGGCTTTGAAACAATTCCCTTAGGTCACGCTAATTGACTGTGTTATTCTCTTGTATTTTATTTGTAAAGAAATTTGATATTAAATACTAGGTACATCATTATTTTGAAAGTATAACAGATTTACTTTAAAAACAGGACTGTAACGTAGTAAATTGAAAGGATAACTAGTTAGAATTGGAAATATAACATATTTGTTTATTAAATGTGGAAAACTGTGACGCGAACGTTCAAATTTGCACGTTATGACCATAAATAAAAATATATGTAAGTATACAGGTTGAATAAGAACTCTCCAAGGATATATTAAAGTTTGTTATTAAGCTCAAGCATCAAAACCTTAATATAAATATGGTTCTGAAATTCTTAGCTATTCTCTGACTGTCAGCATGCTTTTTTCTAGAAACTATTAAAGATATAAATCTTATAATTTGGAAGTCGGTGTTTTAGACTTAAAGAAAGATTAAAATTATTATGAAATAATGATACCACGTTTCAAGATGAAGACAAGATATTTATTTCAATTAATAATGTAAAATTGTTATATTTTATAAAGAATTACGAAGGGTGGTTAAAGTAATTGTAATGAATTGTATTTATGTTTATTTATTTACGTTTTTATTTAACTTTATTAATATTAGATTACTGAATAAATTATTGTACATTAAAATGAAATTATTTAGAAATACTGTTTTTCTTACATCAACAAACAATATTATGAATAAGTTAATACAGTAAATTATGAATGTTGAACAATTGTGGTAATTTTAATTAACATAACTGACGGCGATTTAATTTTACATTCTTCTAAATTCAAATTACAAATGCATTTTATGTCCCCAATATTGGTTTTATATATTAAGATGATGCATTACGTAACACAATATAAAAGGTTTTAGCCATACAAGAACGTATTTGTAGATTCATGACATGTATTACTCCTGACGTAGTCAAATAGCCAGAGATAGACAGCGGTTATTGGAATTCCAGCGTCTGCTGTCTGGTCTGAAGTAGAAATGGTTTTATTGTGTTTATATTCACGTGAACTTATTCAGAATGTAGACAGAATAGTAATATCAATGTTACTATGGACGACGCTATTGTTATGTGCCAGTTGACGTCAATTATTACATGAACTGTTAATAATGAATTAATGTTCTGTCAATGTGGATTCTTTTTGAGAGTGTGGTGGATCATTTTAATGAATTGTGCTTTTGCATTATGTCAGAGATACAGGCCATATAATTGTTAGCTTTGTATTGTATCATTCTAAAACTAATCTTTCTGGACAATCGGCTACCTCATCTTTATGTGATTCTTAAGTGATTTCATCTAATGTTTAAATTAGTACTCAAAATCCATTTTTCTAATGGTTTCTAGAAAAAGTCTGATCAAATCAAAATGTTATAAATAACCTGCATCTTTTAGGTTTTTTAACGGCACAACACTAACACAGACAAGTAAGTATCATGTGTTTAAAACAATGACTTAAGCACCCTGTTTGTTTATAATCAGTCTTTACATAAACAGAGGTAAAGATTGACGTGGAAATCATAGATTGTATTAAATTATTTATTGATAACCCATGCTTACTGTAAATATAGTAACATGCCAAATCCAGCAGAGTTTACAAACGGTTTCAAGTTGGCTACTGTTTAAGTTCATGCCATATTAGATATATTTTGTGTACATTTTAAATTACTTTCTAATGTGACTCGTTTCATGATTGAACTTAACATAATTTTGGTTCATCTTCATCCGTTGGCGCCAATTTACAAGCATAAACATAAGCATAAATGATGGAGTGAATTTAATTTTTTTTATAACTTTATATCAAACAACATCATAAGACGGGTTTTATCTGCAACATACGTATTGAAGACGGTGAATTACTGTGTTTATGTACTTTTAAATCTGCCTATTTTCACTAAATTGTGACCTGAATGTGCAATAGCATTGCTCCGTTTTATAGTCGATGCTTAACAAATATTACGTACAAATACGGAAAGAATACATCTGAAAAAGTTTTAAAAGTTATGATTGACATATATTTGAATGTAAATTTTTTAAAATCTATGGACGGAGATAGTAAATAAATTATTTGTTCAGTGAAAATTACTCCTTTGTGATTTTGATATTACTTTTTTTTTAATAATTGATGTTTATAGGATATTTTAACAAAGGTAATCATAAAAAAATTAAAATGTAGACGCTTTAGAAATTTATAAGAATTTACTTTGATAAAAGTAAACAAATAATTTAGATAATAAAGTTTTAGACGTAATTCTGTATAATATCTGATTCGAATTGTCTAGTTTTCAGCAAGTCATCTGTTGTTATATAATTATAGGCTCAAATTTAATTTGTCAATAAGCGGGTCAGTTTATGGAAGCTGTTTATAAGGAGGCCAGTAATAAATATCCTTATTGTGGTTATAAGCCATATTTAGGTGATATTCTGTTATTTAAATGTGCGAAGAACAAATGAAATACAAACACTCTTAATAAAAAGAATAATAGTATATGATATGAGCTCATTTACAATGCACTTCCCCATACGAGAATATTCACACTACTTCTTCAATGCCAACTAATTCGCAGTTTAATTGAGTTCAAGGATGTATAAACATTTGTATTAGAAGTTGGTTAAGCAAAACACACTGAGTAGCTCATCACTTCCAGTTGGATGAACAACTCGGATAGTTCAACGTTCGTGATTTGTTACTTGAACACTTGTGTGTTCAGTTGTGAATATTCTCTTTGTAGTGTTCACATATGAGTTCACAATCTAAATAGTAACTTGCTCTGTCTCTTATGTTTAAACAAAATTCTTGAAACAGCACCTCTAAATTATAAATAAATTTACTCTGGGAAATAATTATACAGTTCAATATTTTAGCATTGAATAGATGTAATGATGTGATTGATACAAAGTTGCATATAGTAGTACAACAATATTGTAAATCATCATAGAGAATCCCATATTAGTCATTTTTAGAGAGCAAGGATAAACACAAATTTACTTTCCTGGAGGCATATTGAGTAACCACTGCTAGACCGTAAATTAATTAACTGCTTTAATCATTTTGTGTATTGCATTAAGTATTATAAGTGTGCAAATTATAAATCAAAACCTATGATGCTTCTTCAGTTTAAAATTTAGAGATGACTGAGCCGGACAGGATATTCTAAATCATGATATTTTACCTCATTCAACTAGAAATGAAATTAAACACGTCATGGGGAGCAGGATGGAATAGGTTGCTGGCTTCTAGTTTTTTTCCAATGGCCATAACCTACCCCACATATTCCAGGGAATATGTCATAGTTTGTAGTAATTCCTTTAGTAATTTTTCTTTGAAAGGAGCGTAGATCGTACCCTAAAGTAATGAGACAGGATTGTGTGCAGAGGCTGGAAAATATAAAAATCATAAAATTTTACATTGCAGTTGATATGATGAGCTTTCCAGACAGTACGAACACCCCAGATGACGCCCTTCTAGTATCCTATTGAATCATAAAGTGAAGTAATGAGATGTAATAAAAACAATAATACATTTTTACTCCACAAAGATACATTATCGAGACCGCGGAGATGAGGGATGAAAACACTGATCAGATTATGGTTTATCTTTATCGGAGACATCTTATGCGCAGTGCTATAGTAAACTGTTATCTTTAGTTGGCACCGCGTCTGCTACCAACCTCAACCTGGGCATGACAGAGGCCCATCGACGTACGATTCTTTACTTATCGCAACCGACGAGCTGTGTATGAGGCCAAAAAGAGTTAATAGAACGGAACGACGATAAGGGAAGACTTGGCCGCACAGTGCATGCCTTCATGCTCCATGGTAATGTTTTTATCAAAAGGCTTAAGATTTAATTGTGCTTTTTGCGTAGATACGTGGTCGAAGTCCACTCTGGATTGTTCTGTTTACAAACGTCTTAGGAATAAAACTCAGACACAAATTATAAATTACAAGGCGCGATTTTTTCACACAGCTCTGTCAGAGCATCAACATACCAAATCGTTTTGGAATAGGGTAAAATACATTGGTATTAAAAAATTTAAAGACTCCATACCCTTCGATTTGAAAAAATAAACGATTACTTTGTGTTTTGTTTCATTTTGACAGAATAATAAGTGTCTATGTATTAGAGAATGTTTCTACACAATTTTATCCAGTAAATAGTAATGTTGAAATGCAAATAAAATTGATCCAGAGATGACGCTTTTATGTAAAAACAGATTTAAAATAATAAAATTATACATGTAAATAATATAGTTACAAGTATAAAACGTGTTTTATGGATTAAATGCGACAATTTTACTACTACTTCTCTAGCAAAAACATTCAATGACTGTAGTTATGAATACATTTTTATTAGATAGTACACACATAACATTCTTACGTATAAAATGAAATTTAACTGTACATTTTAAATGAAACATAACAACTAATTAGTGTTTATATTAATAAAAAGTAATGAATTATTTATTGCTGTAATATAAAGTGTAAATTTCTGAATTCATTGTTCCTACCTTTTTAAGTCAGTTTGTTATAATTTTAAAATTGTATTGTTTCTCAACTATAATGATAATTAATAAGAAGGAATTTATACTCTCAAAAAGTATTGAAATACAAATACTACTTATTAGCCTTATTTATTTCCAATATTTAGATATTTTACGTAAATTTGTATTTCAATAAACAATCTAATTCAGACTTATAAGTAATAATAGGAGCATATAACTTATTTATAACGTCTTTACGAATGGTGTTGGATGTGTGTGTGTGTGTGTGTTTGTGTGTGCGTGTGTGTGTGAGTGTATGTATACCCAACACCTTCTGGAAAAACGTTATAAATTACAAACTATTTCAACCAACAGTTATTTCTAAAAATCTAGTTGTGGTACATCCCTCAGTATTATGTAACTGTAGCAGCACTGAATCATATATTGCGTTCCAGACATGGGAATTCCCGTCTGAGTCTCGTTGCCCAGAACTGATATTAAACCATGTCCTGGAGCCGTTATTGTCTCTTTACTTCTATACTGTCAGAGGTATACTGTTATTCTCTATATTGTTACATACGGTAATATAAATATTGGTATTATACGTATCTCTACCATCTTCTCTTTTTTATGTGAAATCACTGTTTGTAACGGAAACAATGCCAACGACCGCTATGGTCGTGTTGATGTGAGGTAACTTAGAAAGTGGAATTCTTGAATGAGAATTGTAAATAGATTATTTACGACATTACAGCTATGTTTATTCTGATTGAACTGACTCTCAATATATTAAATCAATTAACATAACCTACCTTACCGATATCGTTTATGTAGGAATAGTTTAACCCATTCCAAGAAAGAAGTTAATTATTTCGGTCTGCACTGTCGAAAACACAGATTGTCGCAATTTAAACGACCCCACACCAATATTTTTAATTAGTGAAATTGAGCGTATAAGTAATTATTTAAATCTATACTAAAATTTCATGAAATTGCATCTTTATACAGTAAGACGTGTTCAACTCACGTGGAAAAAATTTCCCTTTCTATGTGGTGGTTAGAATTTTAAAGTAGATGGATTTTGGACTATTGACTGCAATAGAGAAGCTGAGATCATATCAGTTTAATAAAATAATAGGTTGTCACCTTTCTATTCGTGTGTTGAAATCTCATATATATATTTCGCTCCAAAACAAAATAGACCTTCAGGGTAAATATTTATTCAAGTAACTTAGCGCATATTTATTTAAGTAATGCACAGTCTATGTACCGGAAATTCTGATAAGGCGGAAGTGGACCTCTTCTACTCTTGTTATCAGCGCCTAAAACCAGTCGTCTTCCACTCATTTGGACGGTAGCTTACATCCGCTCCTTAAATGTAGTCCGATGGATTCTCGTTATAAAAAGAAGTACCCCATTTTATTATCGCTGTATTACACATTCAATTAGTAATAGGCTTAAAAGTTTGCGTCCAGCCTCAGCAGAGTCTGTAAGGCGACGCGTCGTGTGAAATATTCTTTACCTTTTAATAAACGACTTTATATTAGTTTACAATTAATTTAGTTTCTATTATCAACTGTGTTATGAGAGTATAAAACCTACATAAAGTGACGTATTAATAACCTAAAATCATACTAATATATATTTAATACTTTACATGGCTTAGTTTGGCCTCAGAATAAGTTTATGACAGTAACAGAAACAATCGAGCTGAAATTATGTTCTACCATCAATTTTGTGTAGCCTAATCGTCAGTAATGTGTATTCATACGAAAATCAAATACAAGTAATCAAAAGAATGCACATATAATTCGCAATTCTAAATATAGTAAAACCGTTATATGAAATACTTTAAACTAAAACTAAAGCCAAACTTCCTCAATGAGCAGCTTCAATATTCTGGGATTCCTCAGCCTCCAAAAGCATCCTGTCTTTGAAATACCTGACGTTTGAAAATATATGGTGTCTGGAGAATACCATTCTGCAGATTCGTTTGTCCTATTGGAGTTATATAAGTTGTCCTTTAAAAGCTCCATTTTCAATAATGAATTAAACATTTTCGAAGTTTTCATCAATGGGAGTTTCTAAGAATAATAACTGCCACGGAATGAATGAATGAATGTTTATTCCACCAACTGTACATGAAATACACTTACAAATTACAATAGTAATGCACTAAACAGAATTATTTTGAAAAACAATAGTTTTACCAGTTGACTAGCTAATATATAACGTATATAATTAATAAGGAATAGAGCCTGCATGGGCATTCAGCCTGTGCGCAAGGTTCAGTTGATCGTCCGCCAAGATAACTTAAAATGAAGAACTTGACATCTTTAATAGTATTTAATAGATTGTGCTAGAATTTCTAACACTCAATTATTAGATGATCTGAAAGTATGAAGTTTTAAACTATAAGCATCATTTCATATATGGAACTCTTACGTTACATAAACAAAGTTATGACAATTTTATTTTTAAGAATCAAGATAATTACTATTAAATACATATTATCTATGACTATGAAGTTTTATTAATTGAAGAACTATTACATTGTGCCATAGTATAATGCAAAGGAATTTAGGATTATACTTGATTTTGATAAATCACTTGCAGAAAAACAATACCTTTGCATACTACATAATAGTAGAAGGTTGGAAATGTACACAGTTGTATTAAAATAGATCAAATAAAAATAAATAAATTTATTATATTAATAGAAATTAGTTACATTATTTTGATGAATATTTTATATTATAAATTGATAGATTTTGACACTCGGTGAAACGTTACATCAAGTTACATTATTCCAAGTT
Organism: Homalodisca vitripennis; assembly: GCF_021130785.1. Lineage (NCBI taxonomy): Eukaryota > Metazoa > Arthropoda > Insecta > Hemiptera > Cicadellidae > Homalodisca > Homalodisca vitripennis. The sequence continues at coordinate 81,210 of NW_025777198.1, forward strand.
CAACTAATCCAAAACTTAGTCTAACCTGAAACAAATTCAAAACTAATCAAAGCTGTTGCTGTATCTCAAGCAGTTTCATGTTAGTTCTGTATCGAAACAACTGACTCCAGCAGGTATTGCAGCAGTGGTGTATTTTACAACATTAAAGTTAGTATTAGGATTCTAAATCGGACTACATAAATCAGGACTCATGGGATGAAAACTCAAGGAAACCGTTAATAAATTCTTAAATATTAAATTAAAAACCTTACGTGAAAACATATGTTTTCGTGTTATTTAAATCCCCACCTCCTGCTAAGAATGCTTAACCCTCAATGACTCTTTAATTTGTTATAATTATTAAAGAAGCGATGCCTCAAAAAGCAGCAGATAAAACAATTATCACTAATATACTTTACCCTATAGTGTTAATTTACGAACCCCATAATATTTAATTATAAGCTTCCACTCATTAAAGTTTAAGGATGAAAATTCCCACCTTGTGAAAATTAAGAAAATACCAACATAAATATCTCGTAGCAGTAATAATTAATTGTTAACATAACTCATTTTAGCGTACTGACCTAATGTTTTAAAAGATTCTAAAGCACATAGTGTAATATGATAACCTACGCAACTAAATGTAATGAAAATGTGAATTGATATTTATGTTGTGTGTTATAGGATGATTAGGATTGGTAATGTCAATAAATTTAATTAACAGCTCCTATACAATGTCTTTAAAATCTAATTCAAATTTTATAAGTGGATTAAAGAATACATATTTTACACTAATGGCGGGAATTTTTCTTAGTTTTTATTGCTGTTATGTCGATGCAAAACGATAGCTTGCAATTTTTTCAGTAAGGAGATGTGGTGAAACGCATGTGCAGCCTGAGATAAAATACGTTAGTATAAAAAGTATATTTCACATTTCGTGCTACAAAGGAAAACATTACTTTTTACTACATAGTAATTACTATGTTTCGTTAACAACTTTTTCTAGTTAAACTTTGCTTTATGGACAAATGAGTAAAATGCACAAGAAAACAGAAAAAGATCGATCTTTTAGATCGATTTCTATGAACTTATTATATACGGTACCTACATGCCTAATAGAATGGCTTTAAAATAAAAATATCGGTAACTGTTTTTGTGGCCCACATAAAAACAATTGTAATAAGATATGAAGAAATATGAGCAAAATATTAACAGAAGTCAACGAGAATACAACGAGAAATCATTATTATTTACATAAAAACTAAATACTAACATATTGCTTAATTAATCATATTGGCTTACTAATTTATGAAATTCTACCACATCTTCTTAATACTGATCTAAACACCTACATTTAAAATATTTGATGCATATTATTAATTTCTCATAAAGATGATGAATATACCTATATTTTGAAATATTTTTCGAAGATGGTGGTCTTTCTATTTATTTTAATTTATCTTTAATACAGCAGACCAATAACAGTTGTAATTGTCCATAAAAAGTGATGTTTGAAGTATTTTTACATAATTTAATATTCATTCAACATTAGATACACCTTTTAATGTTTAAAAATGCCGGTTTTTAAAACGGTTTATAAGGAAGTAAGGTAATATTTGCGTTAAAATATTGTAGAGGGAAACTAAAACGATGCATTTGTAATATTCATAATTTTATGAAGGTTATGATCTCAAAACATATGTTAATAACGTGTTTCATATCTCAATCATTTTTGAAGTCATTTTTGTACTTGTAAGCGTTTACATATTTTTTAAACATTTAAAACATATTATTGTAACAGTAATTAAAAAGCAAATTATTTTGAAGCAGTAACCCTTTGCTACATATATTATATTTTCTGTATACATTTTGAAATGATAGTCATATGAAATCCACCTCTTTTTCCTTCGGTTACGAGTTTTTAAAATCGTTAAGAATGTTAAAATTTATAATATTTGAAAGATAGTAAATGATATGTAATATTTATATTTAAATTTGTAATGGTTTCATATGCGAAATTAATTGTAAAAATGCATTTAACAATATTTAAATAACAATTTAAGTCGTTGAGACTAGAATTATAGATTACTAAGAATTTACTTAAAGGTATAACTGAAAAATAACCTAAATTTAAATATATAATTTTGCAGTTACAACCTTTGGAGTAAATAGGTATTGAGGTAGCTTAGCTCATAAACTGCACAACCCATGTACCGGAAATTGTGATAGAGCGGAAGTGGAGCTCCTCTCACATCATTATCTGCGTCTGAAACCAGACGTCGACTACTCATTCGGAAGGTATTTTACATCCGTTCCCTAAATAGGGTCAGACTGATTCTGTATACAAAATTAATGACCATATTTTATATTTTACACACTGACTACTAAGGGCCATCAATTACTTTTTATAATTTCGTAAGTAACTGATTATACGAAAACAAACAATGTTTTTGGCTTTCAAAAAAGGGACAGCTATCTCTTTCGGGCTTACTCTAACCATTCCCTAACCTACATTGATGGGATGGAGGATAAATTTTAAAGATTTGATAGAAAATGTTATTTTAACTGCAGTAAGTGTCAGATAATTATAAACGTAGCAGCGCGTTTTATCTTAAGAAATTATATTATTTTATTTTGTGGCAAAGGCAATTCAATATTTTTTTGGACAACCTTTTTTAATTTGAGGAATTGGTAGGGAAGTAAATAAATATTTAGTTCTACCTTAAAATAAAGTATATAAACCTATAAAGTAATAAAGTAAATAATTACATATTACCAAGCATGATGTAAATATGGTCCCTGTTAACGCCATTTCAAAGTGGAACGTTAATTTGGCACCTATATATGATTGTCTCAGATTTGCATGATATTATAAAAGAGGAAATCCAATAAATTTTACCGCTAAACTAACACTAGGTTTTCTACTCACGTAAGGGCCATTAGGATATCTCAACATCCCATGAATTTAGACGCGATTTATCGTAGTAGTTTCTTTACTGAAATTAAAAGATTAATCTGTTTAGTGTTATTAAATTTTTGTATTTATTATGCAACACTGAAGTGGATATAAATTAAACATTAATATTTATTTCCAAATTTTATAAAAATAAAAGCAATATCTCTTCCAGATTACATTTCTTTAAAAGTTTTTGTAGAATTTGTGTTATACACTTGTATTAATTACAAAAGTGCAGTTACACAAATGTATTAATAAAACGTATTACTCAGGTCTTGTTTCGCCACAATAAATACCTATTTTCATGGCAGCCACAGTTTACCTTAATTGAATTTAAAAGTCAGGATAAATTCAACGGCGTTTAACAGGAATATAGCATGGATAGAATATTTACTAAATAAATGTATCTACTTAGAAAATTAGAAGTCTCATTTAGTCAGGTGGTTCTCATGGAAATATTTGTTTAGTGACTTTTCGGGGTGCTAAACTGTACAGTTAAGTCTTCATTCACAAATAGTAAAAGCAATAACCTCTAAAACCAGGAATTCTATGGATACTTAAAATATTGTTATTGTTGCAGGTATAAGTAAAATGGAAAATGTATATAATGTTATGAATAACTATGATAATGTATAGTTAATAATAGTTAAATTTAAATAGTAATTCTTTGTTAGTATATAATATGTTGAGTTTTTAAACAAACAGATAAACAGGTTCTGGTCTTAGAATACTTGTATTTTTGTCTCAGTACCACTCGATAGAGAACGTAACACGATAAAACTACGAAAAACGACGTGATATTCTAATTAATGATTTGTTGTACACTTTGTATAAGTCGGAGATCATACCAATGTCTGTCTATAATCCTGCACTATTCGCAACCCCAGGGGATTGCAGATAAAAAAAAAAACTTGAATAACAGGTCGTGCACTCCATCAATATGGAAATACTGATCCAGAGGGATTTGTATTTTACAGAATTGAAAACAAATACACAGATTTAAACGGCTATGTAAACTATGTCATCATTTAGTATTTACAAAATTCTTTAATGATAGGAAACACAACACACGTATCGTATAGTTTGTTTTAGTAATGGATTCGGTCTTTATATCTATAAACCGTATAAATAAATTATTATGAAAATGCAATTATTTGTAAAAAATTGAAGTTTGTAAAAATATCATAATTTTGACAAATGTATTGCTCTTTAAATCTGTATCAATGAAGATGTCCTAGTTTAGGACAGGATCGTAATTGCAAGGCATTGCTTCAAACCGTACAGCGTTGGACTAACACAGTCACATCTGGAGGAATATCAATAATATCTAATAAAAAGTATTTACCTGTATTATTTAAATATATATCTTTTACTAGCATAAAATTAATTTAGATGTATATTATATGAGGCGTTCAGAGGCCAATCTGACTAACTCCATTTTTTTTTTATTTTCGGGTTTTAACAGGGTTGGAATTGTCAACTGAATAATTTTTCAGTGGGCAAAATGACTAACTCCACAGTTCAGTGGTTTGCTGCTAGAATGCGCTATCTCTACTCTGCCAACTGAATATTTTACTGGTTGTTTCAGTAGCCAAAGTGATTAACTCCATGTCTCCATGACAGTTGTTGTTTATTGTTGAACTGCTTGTGTAAAAGGTTATGTTTGTGCAAATATGACGGTGTTTTACACCTTTAAAATGTTTGTTTATGTTGTATGGTTATATTATGAGCTTATTTCAATAAGGAAAAAGCCTACAATGAGTGAGCTCAGTAGTGAAAGTGACATTTTTGGTGACAACACGGACTCGGATCCAGACTTTATACCAGGTTCAGATTTAGACAGTACTAAACTTAATAATACTTCATTTCGGTTAAGTCGAAGCCTAAAAAGTTCAAGTACAGACTCTAATGAGGTTCACCAGTCAAATGATGGGTTAGGCGAGGAAATCAGTGAATCTGTATTTTTAAATGTTGAGGTTAGGCCTAGCCCTGTAGCTGTTAGATATTGTAAAACGTAAAAGAAACCCTGATATTTGGAAGAGGAAAAAACACAATAAAAAGAGACTTTCTGGTAAAGAGTATAAAACTAGATCAGGGCATACAAATCGCTGAAAAAGTCTTTAATGACAAACAGTGCAAGTGTGCAAGAAAATGCAATGACAAAATATCACCAGAGGACAGGGAAACTCTTTTCAAGTCATTTTACAGTTTAGGTAATCAGAACCCAGCAAAACATATTTTTCCACGGTTGTGTGAAATCAAATAGTATTATCAGACGTCGTCGACCTACCAATCAGTCAAGCCACCAAGAAGCCATAATTTTTAGTTTTTTGTCAGTGTCAAGAACGTCGACATTCGGGTTTGTAAAACATACTTTAGACAAACCTTTTAAGTGTCTGATGGCCGAATTCATAATTGTTGTGTTTTAAGAATGAAATAAACTGTGTTGTAGATGGAAGAGGAAAATTCAACTCCAGGAAATAAAGTTGACATTTCCGATGTATTTAACCATATAAATTCATTCCCTGCTTACTGTAGCCACTATACAAGGTCACACAACCCCAATAGAAAATATTTACACCCTGACTTAACAATTAAAAAAATGTATGTCTTGTGGTGTAATGAAAACCAAAAAGCTCTGGTTAATGAAAAAAAATGTATTATCATGTATTTTTCAACTAATTTCAATCTGCATTTAAACCACCACTTAAAGACACTTGTCAAGTGTGTGATTGTTTGTTTTAAAAATAGACTTACACTAGCAAATGATGATGAAAGGAAATTAATAGAAATTGAGAAGGAGCTACATCTAAGAAAGGCAGAACAGCCAAGAGACAGTTTAAAGGAAGACCAGGGTAAATGTTCGGATGACTATTACGTGTTAACTTTCGATCTCCAGAAAGCTTTGGCTTTCCCAAAACTGTCTACATCTGTAGCATACTATGAAAGAAAATCTGTATGTTTGTGACTTTGGTGTTCACGTTTTTAATAATAAGAAAGCCTACATGTATGTATGGCCTGAAACCGAAATTTCTAGGGGTTCTCAGGAAATAAGTTCTTGCCTTACAAAAACACCTGACTATCCATGGCATTAATGCAAAACATATTGTCATGTACTCAGACTCATATGGCGGTTCAGAATCGCAACATCAAAGTTGTTTTATCTCTTATGAAATACTTGCAAAATCAGCGTGGCAACACTGAAACTATTGACTTGAAGTTCCTTGTACTAGGTCATAGTTACCTCCCAAACGACTCAGATTTTTCTTTTATTAAAAAGAGAGCAAAAACTAGTAGCAACATCTATTCGCCGAGAGATTTATATGATATTATTCTTAGTTGCAGGAAAACGAACAAATATTTGCTCACTGAAATGAACCATGAAGACTTCTATTCAACAGAGACTTTAGAAAAATCTATCACGAACAGGAAAAAAATGTTGAAGGTGAACCAGTGAACTGGCTGAAAATTAGATGGATTAGAATTGAGAAGACCGAACCATTTTCTGTAAAGTATAAAGTTACTTTCTCACCAAACATGCCATTTGAAAAAATAAACATCCGAAAGAAAGAACATGGACGTCCCTTGGAAAACCTAGCCAATGTGCCACAAGATCTTGTTTATCACACATCAAGACCGATCACCATGGCAAAAAAGAAGGACATGATGGACCTATTGAAGTTTATACCTCCAGTTCATCACAACTATTATAAAAACTTAAAAAACTGAAAGAGGTGTCCTGGAAAATTAACCTGGAAGTGATGATGACTGCATTAACTACTCAGACTAATGATAAAGAACCTAAATGTTATCTGTATTTAGGCTTAGGACTTATTTTTTCCTAGTTTCCAAACTCAGCCTACTACCTTTTGTTATTATATAGTAACACTGATTACTTTTTTATTTAACAGATATTTGTTTGCTTTGTATTTTGTTTAATAAAGTAACTTGTATACAAACCACTCAGAATTTTTGTCAACACCTTTCAGTTGGTAATGTGATTAACTCCATATCAAATGGTATTTTTTAATTTTTTTTAAAGATATATATATTTTTTTCTTTTTTTTATTAAGTGTTAAAAAGGGCTTCCCTTTACAGTAAAAAGTGAATGAGTTTACTTAAAATGTGCTAAAACCATAGCAGACTTTTTTATTCTAAAGTAACTTTAACTGTTAGTTATGAAAATTTCTGTTTTATGGAGTTAGTCAGATTGACCTCTGAACGCCTCATATAGAAATAATATGCCATAGACTAATAATATATATTTAAATTGACCGCGCTTAGCTTTCCATCCCTGACGGTCATATCCTTCCATTTACTTGGCCCTCACAGGGCCTTGCTAAATTCTTGGCGTATTCCGCCCGTCTGTCTGTGAGGTGTCATCTGATCGAAGGATCCTAGACCGATCATGCTCGAGAAAGGAATGGTATTTTGAAATACTTGACGACTAAGACACGGCAAAAATAGATTATTGGACTTTTACTAGAAAACGTGATCGCCAAGTAAATGCTGGCCAGATATTTTTTAAATATTTATCTTTGTTACGTATATACTAAAAAAAATATTAATATAAGACAATTTGTTCTACAATTTATACTTGACTGAGCTAAAAAACTGTATTTGTGAAAGCCAGTTTTAGGACTATTTATAGCTGATAAGTACGGGAAGAAAAACATCTACGAGAATTTAACTCTATACTACAAAATTTTTATATCGGAATAAATAACAATCAATAATTCTGATAACGTTTCAAAATTTAATTCTCGAAATATCAATTTAGATGTATGTACCGGGTGAGTTTTTTTAAAGTAATCCAATAGCTAACTTTTTAATTACACGACTTAACACCACACTTTAAATTTGGAACTTGCTCAATTTTAAGTCTCACTCAGGAATACACTTTAAAATTTTCTGAAGATGGCCGCCATTTTCCAATATGTCGGCCAACATTAAAATATTTTATGGAACACCCTGTATTTTATACTGGAAGTTTTCATAATCAGTGGAATGAACTCTTAAAGCACGTTTAATCAATGTTAGTTTTATTTGTTGTTAGTGTTTTATTATGTGTGTAGTTTGTATGTGTTTTGATATTAGAAATATTTTACGCTGAGCATTAATCATTTTGCTTTGATATTTATTTAACTTTTCGACTAAATTTTTAGTTAAAAAAGATTTGAGATAAAAAAAGATTTCAGAAGCAGCGAATTAGATAGATCACACTTAAACAAACACATTTAAAGAATACATATTTTATTGAACACATTTAAAAATTATTTAAAAATTATTATTGTAATAGCAATACAAAAAAAGGACCAGTTCCAATGGCTTCGAAGTTCAAATCAAATGTTCGAAGTGCTGCCCCTTACACATGCACTCTTTGTACCTTGATTAAAACGGGAGGGTTGCATTGAGTCCAATTGAGCTGCACTCGTTGCGTATCCATTCACGCATGTCTTCGGGAGTTGTAGGGGGCGTGCGGTACACCTTATCCTTTATGGCTCCCCACAGAATAAATCCATAGGAGAAAGGTCAGGTGATCGAGGAGGCCACACTACCTAATGGTTCGGATTTTTTCGGACTGATGATGAAAACTTCCAGTCCACGTAGCTCACGTAGCTCCTGAACCATTAGAGATATTGAAGAACTCTCAAATGCAAAAAATGTCATATATTTTAGAGTAGTATCTAAAAAATGCAGGGTTTTCCATAAAATATTTTAATGTTGGCCGCCATATTGGAAAATGGCGGCCATCTTCAAAAAATTTGAAAGTGTATTCCTGAGTGAGACTTAAAATTGAGCAAGTTCCAAATTTAAAGTGTGGTGCTAAGTCGTGTAATTAAAAAGTTAGCTATTGGATCACTTTAAAAAACTCACCCGGTATATATATATATATATATAAATACATTAGGATAAATAATTTGATTAATTTTCAATTAAGTATCAATACACAAATATCGTATTTATAGTTAATATATATTAAAGCCAATTATCATTTAAAAAATTAGTGAAACAAAACAATATGCCATTCCAATACTACATGGATTTGTCATTATTTGTAGTAAATATTATATAGTGCGTATACATTCATAGGAAATAAAATAATGCCACCCAAATGAGTAATAAAAAAGTTGAAATAATAAATAATTATTAATACTATAGAAACCCAAAACCACGTTGAATATAAAATTTTTGGATTGAGATAAATAGTTGGTGTACGAATGTTCTATTGAACGACTATTGAAGAACATAACATGCCGGCCTGCAAACGAGAAATAAGGTTACTGACGTTATTGCAGTGGAAAGAATGTGGAAAAAGAACATTTCTGAATGGTCGTTTTTCTTGTCAAAGACGAGAAAACACGTTGGGCTTTTATAAAGTTGGAAGAATACTAGTCCTTTTATGGCATTCATTGCATTGTTCCTATAACATTAATTTGAGTGAAAATTAAACATTTTTCTCTCTTCAATTTAAATCAGACTACTAGAATAAGATACGCTGAAGAATAACTGTCTCATTTGTATAAGTTCAGACAAAGCGGCGTATAAACATGCTTATGGTATAATAGGAAAATGAATGTATATTTAACTGTCATTACCAACTCGACTTTAAATCTCTTACTAAACTGTTATTAGTAATATACAAGATAACACTGGCCACAACACGTGTCGAGTAGCAGGATTCGCTAAGGTCGCATGCTGAACGAATTTATATAGCATATTTAATTTTGTAAATGCTCTGCGGACATATAGAAAGACATTTAATGATACAAAAAATGAATATTTACATTTCTCCGGTAGACAATTAAGATGTGTCAGCATACTGAGTAGTAGCCTTCAATGACGCTCAGCCAAAATCCTTAAACGACCGTAGATGAAATGTTTCTTGAGGTTTCATGATAAAATAACATTTTAGTTTAGAAATTCAGGTTTTAAAGTAGTGTTAAAATAATAGTTCCAGTAATCTAGCGAGTGTTTTACAACGCAAGAATGTGCTGAAGTCAAATATTCCCACCGTCTCTTAACATTGACTGTGGTCTATTATATTTTCATTATACTGTATAAATATAAGTATTACTTAATAAAATCTTATATGATTGTACACAGTTTGGCTTACAAATTAAATGATTCAGCTATTCTTTCTGTTTTCATCATGGTTGTCTATAAGACCAATGTAAACATATTCGTTAATGCTGAGACAAATCCTATAGAATGATATGCACCATAATCAAAATCAGCGTTTCTTCTATAATGGTGAAACATTTTAAGTCCGGTATAGGTCAGTTAGTTTTCAAAGTATCGTACGGACAGGTAGACAGATGTACAGACAAACATATTGGCAGTAATAAATATTTCCCACTACCAAAAGTGATAAACTTCACTCAGGCTCAGGCAATTATTGAGAGTCTGGAATATTCATATCTAATTTATTAAGTGAGGAAATACTTATTTATTTACTATAGCGACGTCAAAGTGCCCTGGAGGATCAAGTACCCTTGGTAATGGGTAATGATCCATATAATAGGATTAATATATCTAATAGCTCATGATGTGCTTCATGAATGGTTTAGATATGGGATTTAATAGCTACTTATCTGAAATCAGCTTAGTGTCTTATATTTATATGTCAATTTAATTCACGCCGTGCATTAATAATAATAAGCCTGTAAATATATAAACTTACAAGATATGGTAATATGACACTTTTTTTTAAATACAGTCCATTATTATATTCCTCTCGTATCAATTATCTTAATACAGTGCACACTTTCAAAAAATCGATTAAAGAAGTAACATTAGTTTCTGATGTATTATTAATTTTCAAAATATTACTTAAACGATAAATATTTTTGTTCTTTATCTCACAATATATTTGATTCTCTTCCTATTAAAGAGTTTGATTTTATGTTGCCTGCAATGTAAGCAACTCTTACAAATTGTTTTACAACTAACAACAGACTATGATCTCGTATATGAACTATGATATACAAGCTGAAAGTGATAAGGTGTTTATTTATTTATTTATTTCCAACGGACACACTCCATTTTTACATTCAAGATCCATAATTCAAGATCAATAGCTACAACTTAACCTAAACAAAAAAGTGTCCTCAACTAAACATGTGAAAGACTGAAAGGAAATATTATACTCTATTGCAAGGCATGATATATGCTAGAATTATTAATGTTGTACGTATATTAATGTTTTAAAACTATAACAAAACCGTAATGAAAGAACGCAACAATAAATAAACTATAATAATAGACATGTAAAACGTGTTGCGGAATAAGAATAAAAATTAAATATAACTCCGCTAATCACGTGCAGAGAATCCATTCAAACGATTTTCGTGAGTTTCGTAACGTTGCAAAAACTAGAGGTTGCGGGTTTAGATCTTAATATGATGTTATCCAAACCTGTAACTAATAATACATCTTTATAAATGTCTAATCTAAAAAGTTTAAACTTTTTTTAAGTATCACACTTCTTCATAACGCGAGCTACATATAACGAACAAATATCCCCAATGTTTGGGGAGGGAATCGAAACCGCGAATCCGAGGCTAACTCACGGGTCTGAGAGTAGCGTAAACAACTTTAAATTATAACTAATTCCTAGTACTGTAAAAACTCGAAATTAAACTATATATACATTTTATGGAATTGAGATAAAAATACTGTTGTACGGATGTCTTATTGGGCAACCAATAAAAAACATTAGATGACAATCTAACTAAAGTGGCATACATTTTTAAGGAGGATTTAAAGTAGCTGTTTGTGTACACCGGCAAATGAAAAGGAAGGCTGTGATGTGATTACGGTGGAAAGGGTGTGAAGAAGAAACATTTCTAAATGGACGTTTTTCTTGTCAAAGGCGAGAAAAAAGTCAACATTTTATAAGTTTGATTGAATACGAGCACTTTCGTGACGTTTTTGACTGATATTACAACACTGATTTAAGAGCTCCAAGAATAAACTTATATTTCTTTATAGAGGTTTGTCCTATTGGCTTTAAAAAGTTTTAGTAAAATTACTTAAATAATACACTGAAGAATAACTGGCTAATTAGTGTAAGTACACACTAAAAATAATTCCGATATGAAAGCTTATTCTCTTTTGTATTGTTCATGAAATTACATCCATAACATTTTATATATGTAGCTTATTAACTAACTACTAACACATGAAATAAATTTAATATGAAAAAGTGGATAAGCCGCTATTTGTGATAATCTACAGGCAAAGAGATTTTGAATGTTAAAAAGACCGCAGCGCTAGGTTGTGCCAGAAATAATCTAATGGTTCTAACTTCGCCTCTCACAATGAATAATTAATTAAATAAATATACCAATCAACGCCAAAGACCTAATGGATCAAGATTTCAGTATTGCAAGAGGAAATATAATCACTTGAGTAGAGGGTTTGTATACAAACGAGGAATGTTATAGCAGTGCTACTAATTTTAGATGTGAAGTGTTACTATAAGCCACTGGTGCTAGGGGTTGAATGCCTTTAGATAACTGCTTATCCTATTTTACATGGGTGTTAAGTGACGAAATACAAATAACTGCAGTATTTAAACAATAAATATCACGTCATTCTCAAAAATTGCATAACTAAGGAATATTAAATTCTCGTTCATGGTTTAGTCGCCCATGAGTAATTTGCAAAGTTATTGTCACAACATCTCTATTTGTTTCTTTGTGAAATACATCCAAGGCTTTGGGTGGCAAATCAAAATATAAAATACAAAGAATATTTGTTTACTGATCAAATACATTAAATTTCACAGCAGTACAATAAGGAATATACTCCCTGCAAAGACTGCACGTCTGCATGTGGAGAGGACCTCCAATAACAGACCGTAACAGTTCACATAATACCAATATCATTTAAAACTTTAATATAAAATTACTAAATTGTAAATAAATATAAATATTAGATGAAGAAGCATGAAATACTATTATGATGCACAAAAAAATATTCCATAATGTTTACAACCTTGTGTTGAATAATAATTTAATATAATATGTTATGAAGTTATTTTGCATTATGTTTAAAAGGGTTGAAAATACATTAATACTAATAAGTAACCACGTTCAACACGTAAATAGAGGCTATATATGACTTGAACAGTACATTTAATAGTGATTCAACACCGGCACTGATCAGCCATTCACGAATTTAACTCTTGTAGGCCACAACATTATCTCCCTCACAAGGGACATGATACTTTAAGTAGTGCGTTTATTAATAAATATTCGCTATATTGAATGAGCTATAGGGAACAGCATAACTGATGTTGATTTATACAACTAAATAATATAAAACTAAACCATGTTATAATTGACTGTAGCTGTATGGCCTGTACAAATGTATGTGATTTTAATAATTTTGACTTCTTTTTATAGTCCCGTTAATGTAAATAAATCACAAAAATAATAATCTTCTACAAAAGAAATAAAGTAAAAAACAGTGCTCCTCAAGAAAAAATTCATCATACATAAATACAAGTTTAATTTATTCTATATGAGGAACACTAAAGTTGCCTATAAATATGTTAGGGATAAGGTCCATCTCAAGAAATCATAGGTATGTTGTAGTTTTGATATAGAGTTTGATTTAAAAGTTTTCTAAGCAAATTCGCTGAATCTAAAGGCCTTTTTAAAATTTATATTCTAAAAGTAATAAATGTACTAGATTCTATTAAAATATCCAACTACAAAATTGAACTATCATATTAAAGTAACGTACTTTCAAAACCATTACCAATTAGAAATTTGTTCTCAAATTATCTTGTACAGCTTAATATTCATGAATAATCTAAACACTTAAACTTGTGCATCATTTATCATTTGAAATTTTATTGGAATTCCTATATGATATTTATTGCCAATTTGTACGTCAATAACTCTTTAAAATTTAAATTTTAATCACTTCTACAGATCACAAGTTTGTCAGCTTATAAGGAATCAATATTGAGGTGCTTAGAAAAATAAATGGAACATTAATAGATTCCACACACCCAGCAGGGATCACTTCTGGCTGGTTTATACCTACCAGTTGAACCCACCACTGGGCACAGCAAAAACCGGTGTGCCACTTCAATCTGGGCAACCTTATGGATGTCCAGTAGCGGCACATCACTAACCGCAAATGTTGAGATTCTGGGGTTCATGGGCAATTCGATAGGTCTAGACTACTGTGGAAGATGACTGTTGGAGTTGGTGGGGTTTGTTCCCTTACCTCAGAGGTTCTTGTTAACCTCAACAAGGGTGTGCCACCCCCTGCCTACTTTGACTGGAGAGGCTGGTTCAGAGCTGGCCTCCCCTTCTTCCGGGATGACTTTGAGATGTAGTGCAATAATTATTCCTCATGGATCTCGATAGGAGGCGGCCCCTACTCCCTAACCTTACCCATCCTGAATATCCTATCACTCCGGAAGCAGCGCAAAGGTTCTTGCAGGACTAAGTGCAATTTATAAGCTTCTTGTCCTAAGAGAAAAAAAATAGATTCCACACAAAAGTTGATTTATTTAATTTCCATTAAACCTTTTACTAGCGTTGTATTTAATCGTTTTTATCAAAAGGCGTCGTTATTTGTAACATAATTATTGTTTTCTGCACAGACAGAGCAAACGTTTTGTCATTTCACTTACATATATAAGGCAGAGTTAATGTATATATATATATACACACACACACACACACACACACACACACACACACACACACACACACACACACACAAACCACACACACACACCACACACACACACACACACACACAACACACACACACACACACACACACACACACACACACACACACACACATAAGTGTATATACTATATATGTATATTTATTTAAAATGACTCATGCTACGACTCTCTGAGTTCAACCATCAGATTGCTAGATAATGGTGAATGTAGGCATTCAGTTGCAGATGAAGTGAATGTGAGAGGTCGTGTGATACACCGGGCCAGGCAAACGTTTTACAGACATGGTGGTCGTCGAACTACAGTAGCTGATGATCGTTTTGTAGTAATCCAGGTTCGAATAAGACACAGTTACAGCCAATGTCCTTCAAGCTGAATTTCGGCCAGCAATAACAACATAGGTTTATAATTTGCATGCAAACGTCAGATACCTATTTAAAATTTATTATCACAAAAATAACGTACAGTATGAAAATTAGTAACTAAATGATAATTAAACTTGATAATAAGTTGCAAACAGAGTGTCTGTCGCAATAACTTAGTATTCATATAATCAATAGACGTATTAAACAATAAAAAATAATAATAAGGATAACCTATAGGAATAACATTATAATAATCAAAGTTACCAATAGCAGTATAGGCATAAAAAAGGGGACTTAATCAACAGAATTTGGAGGACCCGAGAGCCCATGAAATCCAAAATGTAAAATGGAATCGCAAGCAAAGTTTGATGATAGGGGTTATGATCATGTGTGGCGAAATTTATTCGGTTAAATTTATTCCCCCTGGGGGTTTAGTGACAATGCCATGAATTGCCAGATGTACCTGAATTGGTTCTTGAGTGTAGAGTGTTTCATTTAGCCATAGAAGTAAAACTTTACCTATGTTGGTGACAAGCAAAAGTTAAATTTAATAACAATATTCCTTCAATAAATTTGGTTAAATATGATTGAATTTGTAAGACATATTTTTCAAAATTTGCTACGTTATGAAGTATTCTAGAAGTAAAACAGTTATCACTAAGCGAGAGTAATATGAAGAAGAATTACGGAATTGCAAGGATTTCAAATGTTTCTGTTTGAATATTGAGCAGTTTTAAAAGAAGTAAAACACTAACACCATAAACGTCTAAAAATGAAGAAAGACATTTGATATTTTTTCTGGGCTGTCAAATTTATATAAAATTTAGTTAGCGTGAATTGTTAATCCACGTGACATTCATAAAATCAACTAATGTAGTATTATTATTATTTAATTCAAAGTGATTTATAATTTCTTAGTCCTTATAACACATACGTAACATTTGCTTAATCAGACTAGTGACGCAAAGTTGTTTAGTACTGAGATATCTTATCCATTCTGCGGCTCTATAATTAATGAAAGTTCTTTGTGCAGTATTGGACAATAGAACTGTCTGAAAATCACAAAAACACTACAAAGTGGACAAAAGCTTTGCTTATTGTTCTAAGGTGACGGATTTATAACTCCTGCGGTACTTGTTTTTTGCTCGTCAACCGTTTTAAATTGTTTTATAGACTCACATTGTTAGCCCTCACTTAATCCTCTTAGGCTGCTACTTTTGCTGTCTAATGTTTTGTTCATTGCATCTTAAAATATGAAGTGTGTACCAGCCGGGGCCTAAACATTGTACAGTTCAGACATACATTAAAATGAGTACAATCTTAAAATATTATATAATGAGAACTAAATATAACATTTAATTTAAATCCGAACTATTTGTTATTCTTACAATAAAAATAATAAAAAACCACATACAGTTAGAAAAACTACTATATGAAAGTTTCGTTTTTTGCTGATAACTAAAATCCGAGGAATAGAGTTAAAGTTAGTTTTGTGAGATAAATGTTATTAAAGTTTAGTGATTCATAAAGTAACCATAGAAACATGAGGTAGCTCTGTGATTGCTTTAACTTAGCGTTGGCTGCGGATTTTCTTGAAACTTTACTATACTGCTTGTATACGTTTTAAATGTAAATAATTTTGTAGATATTTGGCGTTGATGTAATATAGCATATCTTATCATGTAGTGTGAAATAACTTTGAATAAATATACGCTTTCGTTTAAAATAGATTAATAATCTTTAGGCACAGTGCCGCAGTGATACAGTGTTTTCCTCGAGATCATAATGATGAGAGTTAATAATATCTACTTTAGTTTACATCAACAAGTTATGATACTATGTTTTTTATAATTAGAATTATTAGATATCAATCGCTAATCATAAGATACAAGTTTGAGTCATGTTAAATTTGTTATAGAGCTACAATATTGGGTGAAGATAATACAAACAATTTGAAGTACCTATTATAGTTTTCGAATGGCTTAGGATCTACAGAATAGTTTCGACCTATCTTTTACCTCACATGAAATAATAATCACCAAAACCATGTCTGAGGGCTATTGACTTTAAATTGTGCATAAAGCTTCATATCTATGTAGCTAAATCGATTTCGATGAGGGCGTAAGTCACTTCATGGGTTTTGGTTAAGCGTTATCAAGCCCTTTTAAATAGGTCTTCTGGGTAACCATGTTGGCAGCGGTGGTCTGTATAAATGTTCAGACAAACCGATTATAATCATATTATTTTAAAATTTTGAGTAGCTATACAATGGGAAATTTTACATACAACCTCCACGTAGCCTGTTACTAATGTTACTTACCTATCATTGTCTTGTAAAAATTATGTCTGTAACCCAACACATGCGAAATAGGTGGATGTGGATGTAAGACAGCGATAACATTTTCTGACGAAGAAGAGTTGAATTCCTGACGAGATTGAAAGCCTTGTAAAGGATGTGTTAGGATCGATATAAAGGACCTGAAGAACATTGGTGGCCCTAGGTAGAAGAAAATTTTACTGTCATTTATGTTGAAAAGTGTCCTGAATTAATAAATAAAAGAATTCTTTATTTCATGAAATCCCTTATATTCTTCTAGTTCGATTGAGACCTGGAGCATACAGCATACAGAAGAGGTTATTCTTGATTCCGTCCTTCTTGAAGTTTCCATAGAAAAGATTTATATTTAAGAATCACTAATTAAAGTAGTATGGTTAATATATAAACCAGTTTTGCCTTACGCATCACGCCTTAGACTTAAATGATGCTGGAAACGATGCCCTGAACACACGTTCAGATTATGCAAACAATATTATTTACCTTTTCATTTGTTAGGATAATAATACTGCCAATAAATATTCGGCCTGAATTATGAGCGCAAACTTCATGGTAGACAGCCACACATATTGCAATAGAATGGAAAATGATCGTTACAAAAACCTATACGTATTCAACCTGGTTTCTATTGTTGATATAGTTTACCTACAACTCTAACTAGTATTGAAATTAACTATTTACTAGACTTTATCCAGAAAGTATAAGGTTTTCTGTATTAATATGCATGGTATTTCACCACACCACGTGTTACTGAACGCGTAGTTGCATGCATAATTGTAAGGCTAGAGGTAAATGTGTTACTATGCCATTGGATTTTAATAAGTTTGTCTTCAAATCTATTTATTCTACAATTCTTTTATATTGTGTTTACCAATGGTACAAATATATGCTAATACTCCATCATTGTACTCAATGTATCCTATAAAAAAATGAAGTATCACGCAAAATCTACCACTTGATGATAAGTATCTTCTACGATATAGGGCAGACAGACAAATAGAAGTGAAGCTTGTTATAGTATCTTTGATAATGTCCAGCCAATTATTGGACTTTTTTTGAATTATTAAAAGAATAGAACAAAAGAAAATTGAATTGTGTAAGTGATGTACATACCATGCTGTAATACGTTATGCTACTATGATACTGATTAGCAAGCATTATTTTAAACTTAAAGAACAAATATCTTCAAATTATTCTCTACAATACTCTAACATTATGTTACAATAATTACTAATAAAAAATGCACAAACATAATTAACACATAGAATATTTAATTTTCTCTAATGTTATGATATCCACCAGGGGATTCCCTACTGAAAGTAGTGATTTTCATTAAAACATGTTTAATGATTATAATATGTATATACGAGTATTTGGGTTCCTTTGGTCCTAGAATAGTGATTGCCACTGTTATGTTTAAAAAATATATATATATATATATTTACCTCCTTTTTGGAATTTTCGAGTTGGTTTTTTAGAAAAATACATGGGATTTTGAATGTCTTATAACTTTGTAACTAATGAACCAATATTATTGTTTATTATCTCATTTTTAAGAACATGACAAGTACTAAGTTTTTGTGCATGCTCTAGTTTATTTCTTATATAGTTTTAAATTTATGGCTTGACAAATGCATTAAAAAAATTTTTTTTAATATTAGTTTTAATTATTTTTTATTTAAACTTTTGTTTAACGTATAATAATATCTATACACAAAAAGTTTCACAACCTAATAAATAGTATGTAGTAAAAGTTTCACTGCTTTAGCTTTAATGGCTAAAAAGTTATAAGAACTTTTGTGTGAAAAATATAAAAATTTTAAATCCGCAGGAATCAGCGTTTGAAGTTTACACAATCTATTTAGTAGCTATAGATGAAAGTAACTTACCATACTGGTACTTGTAGTCGGTGAATGGTATATATATATATATATATATATATATATATATATTATATATATATATATATACTGAAGACATATGTAGGGCTAATAAACCACTAACAAGAAAGAAAAGGCTATATTTGCTATATTATTACTAAAAAAAGGATTGCTGGAGTCTGGTTCTGGCACTGGCTGACTAGACCAAAAGTAGGTGTGCGTGCTCCTCTTCAAATAGTTTTTCACAGTGATGAAAAGTTATATTATAGTAAATGTTATGTTTTTATGGTTTGTTATAAGCCATAGAACTGAAAAAAATATAAAAGTTAATTTCAATTTTTTTGTAAAAATTGGTCATTTTTCAGTAGGGAATCCCCTTAAAACTAAATATTTCCAAAGTCTATGTTTGATTCTATATGTGAGGCAAAGTAGATTTACCAACCAGAAGTAGAAGAAAAAAGGTAAAGAAGAATTAATAAGTTTCGAACAAACAGGTATATGTAAGTAATTAAATAGAGGCAGTTTAATTTAATGAAGCTATAATTTTCCCGTGCATAACTGTATAAAATGATATGGAAAATACCTTACACTATGATGAGAAATTTTTAAAGTGTTAGTAACAAAAACCTTTACATGTTGTTGTGGACACGTGGTTTTTAGTTCTAAAGAATAATATAACTATTTTGGAACAACACTGATTGTATAATTCAGAAAATCTATTAATAATACCACACATGACAACAATAATATAAGACATATGAGCAATAAAATGGTTTATGAAAGAACTCAAAACAACAAACGATACAATATCTTGTCAAAAGTAACCTCTTTTGTTTTATCCTGATTGCTAACAATCGTTGACTGAAAATTTCATAAAACAGAATAAAACAGTAGATCATTGTACAACACCAACCTATTTTTAAGTATGTTGATCTCTAATATTCGAATTACTCTGGTATAGTGCCAGTCGATCGAGATGCAGCATATTCGCATAAAATCTTCTAGCCATTCTTAAAGTACGGTTCACCACATCGTTTAATCTGGTCTCAATATTGCAAGGCCCTTTCCAGTGCGGGCTCAGCTTTGAACAGACGCCCTTCAACTGTCGTGTCGTGTATTGTAGAGCTAGACCTGGTCACCAACATGAACCCGGACGAAGTAGCAGCTGGGTCGTAATGAGTTTACTTCCCACAGGCCATATTGAGGTTTGTCCTAACCCGTTCATGGATTACGTACAAACTGTCCTCTAGATCGCAGACGTACTTACATGTGTGCTTGGATAATTAGGTAGCGCACCAAACATCAGGTCACATGGCAGACGTAATTTGCGCCCAAATATCATCTTAGCTGAGAAGTACCTTGAAGCTATTTGGAGAGCTGAGAGGTATGCCAACAGTAAATCAGGCAGTTTTATACTCCACTCTCTTTCGATTAGTGATCACCACCACTCCTCTACATTACGGCTCTAGCTCTCAACTATACCGTTAGTCTGTGGATGCAGTGGCGTTGTCCTCGTCTTCCGCATTCCCAGGAGTTGGCAGACTGCTTGGAAGAGACTGGATTCCTCCCCTGGTCACTTTGCATTTGCATAGGCACTCCGTACCGACAGATCCATTCTCGTACCAACTGTCTCACACTCCTGATTAGGTATCATATAAACCTCAGGGCGTTTAGTAAAACAACCCACTACTACAATTATAAAGCAAATTTCATCCTAAGTCTTAAAAAAAATGGGCCAGCGATATCAACAATAATCAATTTGCATGGAATAACAACAACATATTACTGCTGCAGCTTGCTCCTGGGTCCGATTGTTGCGGTTTACATTTTACATACGGTTGAAGTATCACAGCGCCGACAACACAGATCTACATCCGTCCGACACTTCAATTAGAAAAATATCCTCCGCAACGTCTCTAGCATTTTGTTAATCCTAAGCAATGTACTTGATGTGCCAGTATGAAATACCTTCAAAACCTCTGCCACTCCACCTTTTAGTATGAAATTTAGTAAATCTTAGTCTTACCATTTGGAAATATAACATTATAAATCGTCATTGAGTCCCATTGAGCCCAGTAACTCTTGTGTATAACACTGCGATGAGAAATCTCGCTCAATTCCGGCTGACGCTTCTCCATTGTTTCTTTAGTTATGGGTCCAATACCTTTAGATCTTCGTCTTAGTGTAGCCTCAATGCATCGCAGCTCCAGTTAGGTATTATCTGACTTTCAAATTGTCTACTTGTAGATTTTAATTTCCTTTCACTTTTAAAATTTTTTTCCAATAATTCATTTTTGATAATATATTTTCATTTTTCAAATTAAAAAAACTAGTATTTGCTTCAAATGTCTTTGCAAATGGCTTGTTTTATCCATATATCTTGCAAAACGCTGTTTCTATTATAATTTAGGAAATATATTAATCGTACAACATATAACATATTTTTTTATAAAGCAAGCTGTTTATAAATATCAAAAATATCATTCAGCCAATCTATTAATAATAAAACAGGTAGCAAATGTTTATGTAGGACAACTTAACAACTAACGGTTTTATAAAGCAATTCAACACAACAAACAATAAAGTATCACGTCAACACTAACCTCTGTTGGTTTTATCCCGATCACTAGCAATCGCTGACTGACAGTTTGATAAAACAGAATAAAACTACTGATCACTTTATAAAAAATACTTAGAGACAAGTGAGGCGTAGCGTAGCGACCGGAGAGATTCTCCAAATAGAAATAGACCTAGATTCGTACAAGGGATCCTAAGAATGTACATAAAAAATTGAAGTACAATTAAGGAAATTTAAGAAGGAGGTAAACATATTTTTCTTAAGGTAATACTAGACGATATAATATACCCGATAGTTCATTAATGAACCATATGCACGTTCAAGACTATTTTATTAACATTTACGAAATAAAAGAAATTTGTAAGGATCATAACCTGTAAGCTCCCTGGAAACTACAGTATACGTGACAGGAGCAAGACAATGATAATAGGCTACCCGGATACAACATTGTGGGATCAGCATAATGGTCCCCTATAACTGAGCAGCTACAGTGACATATTGGCACCGCTCCTTCTACCTGGGGAGGTCATTAATAACAAAGACAAAGGATCAGGAATGCGATCCTACGTTACTAAGATTTAAATTGAGCGATTAAACCCATTCTAAAAATATCTTCATTGTTACTGTACAATGATAATGCAGTAGAAAAAAAAATTGTTTTTTACTCAACAAATTCATATTTTTATTTCTAAAATAGGTAACTAATGAGCTATTAGTATTAATAATACAAACGTATTATATTAATAATACAAATTCATATCATGCTATGTGAGCAGTTAGTATCCACTCTGCAAATATGATTAATTAAATTAAATCTGTGCAAAAGCTTTGTTTATTGTTTTAGGTAGAAGGATTTATAACTACTGTTGACTAGAGTTATTAATATTACTGTAATAAGCCGTGTATCACAAGTGTCGGTGATGCGGAAATTAGTGCGAAGTTCTGTGGCCCTCTGGTACATCGTTACCGTGACCCCTTTGAATTGGGCTTCTGTAATACTGTAGGAAATACACAAATATCATCCTTTATATTACAATGGATCCTTAAATTACGAAATATTCCAAAGAAATATCATTAGATGTATCTAGCTAGTAACAGAGAATGATTAGCTGATAAAGTATGTCATTACAAAGATTTATAATGAAATAAGGTTTTATCTTACGCTGTTTGAAATTGCAGTCATTCAAGTTTTATTTTAATGAAACCGTTATATTTCAGCTTTTAC